>NC_141144.1:142363409-142536534 GCF_053477565.2 Lygodium microphyllum | reverse complement strand
CACTTTGCACGAGTTTGATTACGAGATCAAAAGCAAGCCGCCAAAGCTATAGGGCATTGTCGAATGTCTTGTGGATTTTGGAGACCTAAAAGAGGTCTTGGTTGAAGGAAGTGATATGAAAACATAGTTTAAGATTGACATGGCATCTATTTCCTCCTGGTATGCTGCTATAACGCACTATTTATCTACAGGAGAGACTAGAGCTACTTTACCCAAATCTGAGAAGAGAAAAATTAAATAGTAGGCATTGAAATTTTCCTTGATCACAAGAACACTATATCGACAGGGTGTTGATGATATCTATCGCTAATGTGTGATGCCTAACGAGGTTCCATTTATCTTGGAGGAGTGCCATGACTCCACTTATGGAGGGCACTTTGCTGGGCAGTTGACGGCACAAAAGGCTTTAAGAGCTAGGTATTGGTGGCCGGTCATCTTCCAAGATTCATTTGAGTATGTTAAGAGATGCGATACATGTCAAAGACATGACAATTGAGAGAATAGAAAGCAACCACTTATGCCTATTATGGATATTCTTCCATTTGAGAAGTGCGGCATTGACTTTGTGGATTTCATTACCTCGTTGTCTACCACTCATAAGAGATCCATTATAGTAACCATTGATTACTTTACAAAGTGGTCAGAAGCATGGACGACAAGGCAGGACAATGCAAAATAGATTGCTACTTTTCTACTTGAGCAGATCATTTACCATTTTGGTTCACCAAAGGAAATAGTATCAGACCGTGGAACTCACTTTTTGAATAAGGTGATTAAAAGCTTGACTAAGACATGGAAAATCAAGCATAACAAGACGACCCCCGTTAGTTCTATACTACGATGCGCGTAGGGAGCTATTTCCAGGGAAGCTGGAACCTAGATGGAATGGCCCTTACAAGATAGTTAAGATAGGTAAAAATAAGTCCATGACTTTACTAGCTGATCTACAAGGAGTGGAATTAAAAAATAAGGTTATTCTCAATAATATTAAACCTTATTATTTTTTAATATGCTAATGTGCTGAATGCATTGCAGGTCCATGTTGGGGCTGATTTGAGACCTGTAGGAGAGTTTAAACTAGTTGATGGGGCGGTTAATCCCTTATTTGGAGCACCCATATCTAGAGCAAAGGTATCATCAGGGGAAGCTTATCTGGTGGAGCAAAGGATACAAAGGGATTGAGAAAAAAGATGGTACCTTTGTGTGGGAGATTAAAGTTTTCTACCATCACTGTTTACAAATCTTGACAAGCATCCTTGTTGAGTTTAATGAAGAAGGTGGGATAGAGTCGTTAGTTCATCCTCTAAATATGTTGAATTTTTATTATCATAATTATGAATAGGGGAGTTCTTGATGGATGGCTGTATAAACCCATTGTGGATATACACATTATACTTTGATGGAGCATCCAGGGGCCCTAATAAAAAAGGGAGTGTTGGAGTAGTTATCCGAGATCCCCGACGTAGAGTTACAATGAAATTATCTGCTTATCTTGGGGTAGGATTCACTAACAATATGGCAAAGTATAAAGCCTTGATTATGGAACTAAATATTGCCAAGAAAGGTAGTATTTGATGGTTGTTAGTAAAAGGGGATTCCCATCTGATTTTAAATCAATTAAATGGGACATACACAATCCAGAATCCCATCCTTTGCATGTATAATCGAACTGCTATAACCCTACTTGATGACTTTGAGAGCATATCTCTTCAGCTCATTCTACGTTCTTAGAATCGGTTTGCGGATTCATTAGCCAAATTTGCTTATGAGGAGGACCTCTTCTTCAACTATGGTCCTAGTCTGGATGTTGTTATTGATAATGAGATAGAACCTAGTCACTTGTGGGGAGGTTTATCAGACCATGCGTTATATGGTAGGTGATGGTTGATATGGGTAATGTGAAGAGTAGCTGAGACCTATCTACCACTATTATCTTGGACCCATAGGTTGATTAGACAACACATTATGCATACGCCTCTTGCTCTATATGCAGGAGGGATGGATCACAACTTAATGCATTTAGTCTAGGGTAGAAAGTCCTATTTTTTCCCTTGAAATGGAGCATATTTTTGTATATTTTCCTTCTTCCAAGGAGGGATTCATATGAGCTGGTTTTCTTGATTTCTTTAGGCCAAGAGGGCCAGTTGCTTTCAGGTTTTCATGATTGATTTCTTTAGGCCAAGAGGGCCAATCAATTTTGTAGTGTCATGTTTGATTTCTTTTGGCCAAGAGGGCCCTATGTCTATTTGGTGCAAGTACCTTTAATAGTTTGATGTTGTAGTGATTGCATCATACAAGTTGACGAATTTGCTGGAGGGAGCCTTTGCTGTGGAGAAGCTTCTTATGGCCATTCGAGGTGGTTTGTCCCCTTTTTGAGTCTTTTTTCCTTCAACAATTAATGATATATGTGTATGTAAGGGTGCTTTCTTTCTGTTTGTTGGGGACCGGCAATCAAGGCATGGAGTCCCAGGTTTAGGTTATGTATGTCTATGCGAGGTCTGAGTAGTCATTGCCTCGTGCAAAGGCATCGTCTGGCACTGAAAGACCCTGTTCTGCTAACCTACTAGGCGGCTATTCTAGGAGGTCATGTTAGTGTGGGGCAGTTAGAGAAGCCTACTCAAAATAATCAAAAGGAAAAAACCTAAATATTTAAAAGAAAATCAATGAATATACAGAGGTGTGTAAAAAGAGGTTCTAAACCCCATAAAAATAGAGAAGAAAGCAAAATATTTGAGTAGTTGTTTATCGCCTTGCTAAGGCCTGGTAGGTTCCTGGGGATGAGACAAGACCCGGTGTGCCAATGCCTTGTCTTCCTAGGGGTGGCAACTAGCTAAAAAGCAAAGAAAATAAAAGAAGGTTGGAGCGAAAATAAAAGTGAGCATTAGAAAAGGATTAACTATCGCCTCGCAAGGGCTTGGTAGGTTCTTAGGTACCAAGACAGGACCTAAGGCGGATGCCTTGTTCTCCTTGGGTCACTATGGTCAGTTCCCTCCTTTTTACATGCCCGAGTATGAAAAATCTGGGGCTACAAGGAAAATCTGCTAAAAGACACCATCTATTGATCAGGCTATAGGAGTCCTCTCCTAGTAGGAGCTCCTTGTTGAGTTGTCCTTCGTTAGGAAGGTAGTTTAGACCACCACTTAGGATGACCTTTATGATAGTTCTTTTTAGCTTTGCCGTGTTGGAGTAGCTGGTTAGTGACTAGCTTTGGGCTTTCTATCAGATTATGCTAGGCCTACTCCTCGTGGATTTCATCCCTTGGTTTTGTCTGGGGGTAGGATGAGAGATGTGATGTGTTTTGTTGTGTATCTATTTTGTATCAGCTTGATGCCCTTTGTGGTTGTGTTTATGTGTAGTGGGGACTTCGAGACGAGTATGCAAAAAATTTTAGTATGAAAAACGGAGGCCAGATGTAGGAGATAGGCCCGAAAAGGAGGCCCAGACCAAGGAAGTCCAGTCTAAAAAGACTTTAAAGGTGTAAAAGGATGTGACCCTTGGGGGCTCCCCTTGGGGCCCCCCCAAATTTGATGCGACCGGGGGGGAGGGACTGTCTTTTTTCAACCGAAAAAAATGGCGATGGCATCCTCCTGCAATGCAACATTTTGGAGAGAGGAGGGGAGCTATAAGCCATATGCCACAAAAGCTGCTTGGAACTTATTGATGAAGAATTATGGACATGTCACTCATGCAAGAAAAACACAACTGAAGCAAAAATTCAGCCACATAACTAGGAATGGAAGGTCTATTGAAGACTATGTCAGTGAGATAAGAACCATTGCAAAACAACTAGGCTCAATTGGAGCTGAAGTTGAGGATGATGATTTGGTAGCCACTACCCTCCATGGTCCTGGAGTAGAATATAGGCAGTTTGACACTTCCATTTCAATGTGTCATGAGGAGGAGCGTGACTTTGATGAACTTCTGGCACTTCTATTGCATGAAGAAGTGAAACTTGGACTCAATACAAGCTCAAGTGGGTCTAAAAACAACAGGGATAGTGTCTTCTACTCAAATCAAATGGGTAGAGGTGGAAGAGAAAGATCAAATTTTAGAGAAAGAGGTGTTGGAAATGCATATGTAGCCCGTGGAGAGCAAGCTACTAGATGGAAAAATAGGCAGCCTCAAGAAAATAGAGGTGCCTCAAATGCTCGTGGAAGAGGGGATTATTTAGCTAGAGGAAGAGGCACTTGGCAGCAGCCTCAAATGAGTCATGGACAACAATCAAATGCAAATAAGGATTGTCATTATTGTGGCAAATGTGAGCATGTAGCTATGGATTGCTACAAGAAGCAGAATTATCAGAGAGCAAGAGGGAGCCAACAAGGTAATTATGCTTCTTCTAGTGGTATGCAAGAAGATGACAGGTTGTTTGCTATGCAACATGTCAAAAAGGGGCTGCCTACACAAGGCAAATGATGCATGGTATATAGACTAAGGGGCATCTAACCACATGACTCCTCATGGAGAGTGGTTTGACACATTGGTAGAAGGTGTTCATGGATATGTTTGCATAGGGGATGATACACAGCATGACATTATGCATACAGGTACTGTTCCCTTGATGATGCATGGTGATAGGAAAAAGAGTCTCTATGATGTATTATATGTACCCTCCATAACCAGAAACTTGCTTTTTGTGGGACAAATGGTTGAACAGAATCTATAAGTTAGATTCAATAGAGATGGATGCTACATGGAAGAGTATGGTCAAGGATGCAAACTCATTGCTAAAGGCAAAAGAAATGGCAGGATGTTTACATTGGATACAAAAATTCCAGTATTGAATGCTGCTATGTACTCGCATGACAATGTTGCAATAAGGGACATTGAGATATGGCATAAAAGGATCGGTCATGTAAATGTTCAAAATCTGAAGAATATGTAGCATGAACAAGTTGTAATTGGACTCCCTAAGTTCAACCATGTGGAATTAGGACATGTATCTCAGTCGTGTCAATTTGGACATGTATCTCAGTCGTGTCAATTTGGGAAGCAATCAAGGCTTCCATTTATGAGGCATGTAAAACACTACTACTAGACCATTACAGCTTGTATATTTTGATGTATGGGGACCTTCAGAGAATGCATTTCTTGGGGGATCACGTTACTATGTGTCATTCATAGATGACTATAGTAGGTACACATGGTTGTATGTACTGAAGCACAAGAGTGATGTCATGGATGCTTTTCAGGACTTCAAGAGACATGTGGAGAAAGAATTGGCTTGCTATATCTCATGGTTGAGATTTGATAGTGGTGGAGAATATGTTTCTAGAAACTTTGATCACTTCTTGCCAACCCATGGGATTAAAAGGCAATTAACATGTAGGTACACACCACAACAAAATGGTGTGGCAGCAAGGAAAAATAGGGTGATCATGGAATCGGCTAGAGCCATGTTGAATGAGAAGAGCCTGCCAAATGCATATTGGATAGAGGCTGTAATGACTATTGTGTATGCCATGAATTGTACACCAACAGCATGGATACATGAAATGACTCCTCATGAGAGGCTTTATGGGATAAAACCGGACATTAGCCATCTTAAGGTTTTTGTATGCTTGGCATATGTACATGTTCTAGATGAAAAGAGGAAAAATCTTAATCCAAAAGAAGAAAAGGCTATCTTTATTGGGTATGCACAAGATAGCAAAGCATGCACATGCTATATTCCTTCTATTCATGAGACATTGGTCTCAAGAGATGTAGTATTTGATGAGCTAAAATCATGGCATGAGAAGAAGATCACCTTGATGAATGATGATGATGTTTGTCAGGAGACTTATGTACATGCAAATACAAATGAAAGTGCAAAAATTGAGGACTTCAACATCTTTGTCCCACCGACAAGGGTATGTTAGTGAGGGGGAGAAATGTGGATAAAGGCAAAGGAAAACTTGATGATGTTACAGGGTCACTCACTTGTGGTTATGATTCACCTAGCACTGACAACTTGGATAGTGAGTTTGGTATGCCATCAGTTGTGACTCCTAGTGTGAGACATAGATATGTACCACCTCATGAGAGAGGAGAGTCTCACATTGCACCTCAATTGAGGAGATTAGAAAGAGTTAGGAAGCCTGTGGATAGGTTTACATATAGTGGTTATACAGTGAGGCACTATGCATATATGGCAAAAGTCACTAGCTTTAAGAAATCCACAAAGTTTTCTGAAGCTATTTCGAATGATCATTGGTGTAAGGCAATGGATGAGGAATATTCAACATTGGCTGAAAATGTCACTTGGGATTTGGTTGATTTTCATGAAGAAAAAATGGCTATTGGTTGCAAATGGGTATACAAAGTGAAGTGTAAATTAGATGGCATATTGGAAAGATAGAAGGCAAGCCTTGTGGCAAATGGGTATGCACAACAATATGGTCTTGATTATGAGAAGACATTCAACCCCATTGCTAAAATGGCAACCGTAAGGTCAGTGATTGCTTTGGCAGCATCTCGAGGATGGATTATTTATCATATGGATGTAAAGAATGCTTTCTCAATGGTGATTTGGTTGAGGAAGTATAGATAGATGTGGGAGCTTTCGCTCAACTGCCAAGACCCACAGACTGCTTATTGTTTCAAGCATTCCAAGCCGAGCACTAACAGCTACCTCTCACATAGCTGACGCGCCATCCATTTCTACGGGTCTAGTGAGCTTACTTCCATGCCGTTCGAGTTACCTCCTCTCCCACGCACTCCAGTAGCTCCACGATCTAAGTGCAAGCTTCAAGAAAGCTCCATCCTCAAGCTCCACGCTCCAAGCTCCATTGCCGCGAGCAAGACAAGAGAAGAGAAGAGAAGAGAAGAAGATAGGAGAAGATGGAGAGCTTCTCCTCCTCGGTCCCTCACCCTCACACACTCACTCCCTCACACTCTCACACTCCCTCTCTCAAGCACAAGCTCAAGCAAGCAAGAACAAAAAGAAGAAGAAGAAGAGGAGAGCTACTTTTGGCCACACACAAGAATGAGCTTCTCATTCACTTTTCAACTTTATATACAAAACTCTAAATCCCTTTTGGGCGGTCATCCCCTTTTCCCCTTTTTACATGGCTGGCCGTAGCCTAGGCCCTTTTTCCCATTGTCCTTCTATCTTCCTAGCTTCATTTCCACCGCCCATCTACATTTACAAATTGCACAGGTGAGAGCCCGGCACTCCTTGAATTAAACCATGATGCACTTGCGCTCTTTTACAAAAGTTTTGACTTGCGCTTTTCCTTGTGCACCTTTCTCCCTTATTTAGGACTCTTCTCCTTGTGCATCTTTGTCTTCCATTTCTCTTTTACTTGGCCTTTGTCTTTGTCTTTTGCTTTAGCTTTTCCGGATTTTCCACCTTCATTTGTTTGAGGGTTAACATTACCCCCTCCTAGATGAGTGCCAGTCCCATGGCACTCACCGTCGTAGGTAGCAGGCTGTAGCATGCACCAAAGATGTGGGTGACAAGGACGCATATGGTTTCCGTGGAGGAGTGTTGGTGATGGTGTGAAAGAAGGTCCTAGGGGACTTGTTGGTGGCCAAGGTGGCTGGTGGAAGGGTTGTTGGAGTTGGTGGTAGGGCTATTCTGTGTTGGGGATTGCATTGATGGCCAACAAAAGTGTAGGTTTGTTGGGGATTCTGCACATGATGATTCTTTGCAGGCTTGTCGGATGGTAAGAGATAAGCATTCAGAGTTGGGTGTCGCTAAAGAGCGATTGAAATTTCGTTGGAAGCTTCAATACCTGCAATTTGAAAACCTCTCATGTGGTCTCTCCCTAAGGGGTAGTGCTAGTCTTCTTATCGTGCACAAGACATATTTGATTAGTTTGGGAGACAGGTCAAACTCTAAGCAAGCTAAGAGTATTGTCCTACACTTGAGGACCCAAACTGTGTATATACTTTGGTGCAAATATTATGTAAGTACTCGTGCATACTTAGATATTATGTATTGTCCTGCACTTGAGGACCCAAACTGTGTATATACTTCGGTGCAAATATTATGTAAGTGCTCGTGCATACTTAGATATTATGTAGTTAGAAGACCGTGGGCTAGTTTCTCGTAACAATGTGTGTATGAAGCAAAGTTGTCCATGTTGAGAAGAAGTACATGTGAAGGTATATGAGACATCCTTTGCATTGTGACTGTATGACGTAGCATAATTGAATACAGGGACACTGCACTTTCGGTACCGGGAAGCTATTGGACTTGCTTGATGAGGACGGTGTACTTTTCATGGCCAATCGTGCGGTGCTTACCACCACTGATTGCAATGGTACTAAGGCAGAGTGCAAGAGAGAATTGTGCAAGTGGGTCAGGGTGATAGGTCTAACCATAGGCGAGACAAGCTCCCTAGGTATGTCCTGCCCTTGATGTGCCCTGAACAATTGTGGGTGATGCTAAAGGGCTAGGGGACTAGGGACGGAGCCAGTTGACCAAGGTCATTGGATGTACCTAATTTGAGGAGCCCTAGGTGCTGTGCTGTGATCGTGGGTGCTTCTTATCTTTTCGTTCGTTTCCTTTTTTCTTTCTTTCTTTCTTTCTTTTTTTTTGTTTCTTTTTCTTGTGCTTTTTTCTTTCTTTCTTTCTTTCGTTCTATTCTCTTTTTTTCTCTCTCTTTTTTTTTGGGACTTGCCTGAGTACAACCATTACAATATGTTGAGGCTATCAGCCTTTCAATGGGTTGGAAAATGTCAAGCTTCGAAGGCTCAGGAAATGGATATTACAGTGATGATTGTGCCCTAGCCTCGTTGTTAGAGAAGCAGTTGTTGGGATGGCAAGATACACTTGAGATATTGTAAACCTCCTTATGACACACGCGATGTTGGTACAATTGAGGTAACGACTGCCATGAGCCAACCATAGAGCTTGACCCAGAAGGAGATTGTAGCCCATGAATATGCTTTGGGCCATGCGATGTGGACGGTCGGCAAGGGTGATTTTTGCTTTCGGTAGCGTGGCTTTGCCACGGTGCTTTGTGGGATCGATGGTCTTGTGGTGATCGAGCATTGAACACTTTCGCACAAAGACGTGTATCATCCTGCATCCACTTGTCACTTCATGAGAGTACATGCATGGTATATGCCGCAACTATAATAAACCAGTGCAACACAAGGAGACATCACTTATCTGAATTCTATGGTGTTGACTTAGATATTTATCACCTGTGCTTGATTAGCTTTTTCTTTTGCTAAAGACGTGAAATACATTAAACACAGATATGAAAAGTTCGTACAATTGGGGAACATGTCAACACTTAACCATTTGAAGACAAAGAGTCCTGGCCAGGTAGCTTTTAATAAGCCTTTATACAACATGGGGCTACTCTATTTGTACGAGGCGGGGCGAGTCTGGGTGGTCAGGCGATTGGGGCTTTGCTGGTGCGGGGCTCCCGTGGGGTTGGGCAGGGAACATGTCGGTCGGGACATGAATGGTGTAGTCCTGGGCTGCCACCATTTCCAAAATTCCTTTAAATAGTTCATTGAATTCTTCCCTGTCCGGAGCTGCCCTTTCTGCCCTTGAGCATCGGGTGCTCGAGCGTACGTTGGGGGTTTGTGCCACCGGTGTTGCCACATTGTGTGCGCCTCCTTGAGCATCCACTCCCCTGGCCCGCGGATTCTTCGGCCTTCGTCCGAGGTGGTGTCGCTTAGGGCCGCGTTTCTTGGCGTACCTTTTAAGAGTGGGCACGTAGCGCACCGGCGGAGGGGCGTGTGTTGCATGCTCCCGTCGGCTACGGAGAGCGTCCTTGCAAGATAGCTGCCCTTGGTTCTCCATGTTTTCCTTGCAGGGGGCCTATAAGATGTGAATCAAGGATTAGGATTTGTCACATGATAAGACCATTCATATGTAAGGGATTATAGTGCAGGTTATCAAGCGCATAGGACGAGAAGGGGAGGGGTGGGGCATGCAGTGTTGTTGTAGAGGGATGGCCCCCATGATGTATATTTAGCCTCCTGCCATTAGCAGATCTTCGTTCACGCCGAGTTACATCGGCTGGCGATCATGGATTTAGGCAGGTCTCCTCCTTGGAAGGATAGACCAGAAAGGGAAGAAGGTGTATAGAAAGGGACTACACCCTGTCTACACCATCAGAGTTGTTGGTCAAGGCTTCCTATGGCGGTAATGTGGGTTGCATGCCCTTCACTTGGAGGTGGGGATGGTCACACGGATTTTAAATGCATGATGAGAGGAGGACTTGAGGAGCTTAGCCTGTCAGACCCAACTCTTCTCCCTGTGCTTGAGGAGCTTAGCCTGTCAAACCCAACTCTTCTCCCTGCGCTTGACTATCATTGCTTATGTGCGTTGATATTGTTTATACACGGTGACACAAAAATCAGTGTTTATTTATATATATATTTATGAATCCATGTCACTTCACGAGGATAAGAATCAATTGTAGAACTCGGGGTTGTACTGGAGTGTGGCACACGCATCCAGCACTCGTGGTAGCTTACTTAGTACTGATAGATATTTTGCCACATCGAGCAGCATCATGGACCCTTGTCCGAGTCTACTGGCAACATGTAACTCCTCCTCAGTGAGAACCTTATCAAACAGAGAGTTTTCTTGGCTAGGTTCAACCAAGTCCATACTCCGAATGGCAGTTAGCACTCGAAGGGAGGTTGGTGCCACATAGGTTGGGTCCCTTTGGGATCGCCATTTGGCCAATTGCTCCTCAGAGACTGTCATGATCTGAGCCCCTAGTTTGGCCATTACCACGCGGTTCTCACACCAACGCTGTTCAAATTGACTTCGGCCCTCTGTTAGTCGCTTTAGTTGCTCTATCTCTAAGAGATTTGGTTGGTACAGCACATCATTGAACGTGACAACAAAGCGCAGTTCGTCGGCTTCCTCGTCAGAGATGAGTCACATGCGTTCATGCAGGAGCCTGCTATAGTGCTCATCAAGATGTTCTTGCTCTTTCCAAGATAGGGGAAAGGGCAAATAATCTCCAAGTTGCTCCCTGGGGATTGTGCCCATGTCCACAAGGACGTAAACTCGTGCAAGCACCTTGAGCTTAGCATCCAACTCAGCTAGGCATTCTGCGATACTTCTATGTTCAACTAGGGCTTGCTCGATTGCCATCTCATGCAAGGTTCTAGGAGTTTCCTTAGGCTTTAGCATAGCTAGGGGCTCAGGCCTAGATGAGCAAGATTGGTCAATGCTAGGATTGCTTATGCTCTTAGGGATTGTGTGTTTTTCTTGAGATTTTGCTGCTATTTTGTCATGGTTCTTCTCGGATATGACTGGTATGGATTTGTCACCCTGTTGTGACAACGTTGTATCCACTCTTGATTGGTCGATGTGAGTTTTATTGTCGATGGATTGAGTGTTGAAAGCAACTGTTGACGGCAACGGCTGCTTTGATTTTTCAGAGCACACGGATGTGACTGAGGTTTCACCGCTATTAAGAGAGACATAAATGGGTTCATTGGTGGATGGACTTGATGCTTTATTCCCCAGCTCTCCATCTCTCTTGGTCTCAATGTTCTTGGGATCCACAAGCACCTGTGATTATTGTTGTCTTAGTTGTTTTCTCCTCTTTTTCCTGGTCAGTGAAGGTGCATCTCTCAATGACTCAAGACCCTGGACTAGGTCAACCGTTGATGTGCTTGGTTGGGCCTCAGCATTCTCTTTCTCTGGTGTGTCCTTATGGGACATGGCCGTGGCTTGCTGAATAGCCTTGCTAGGTTGTGAGAGCACAACTACCTCCCTTTTCAGAGAGTCTAGCTCTTCAACCAACTCCTTTGTGTTTAACTCCTCCAACCTAGGCTTTAGGCACTTTGAAAGTGCTAGATTTGTCGAGGGATTTGGTTGCGACACCTCCTCCACAGGTAAACTACTAAGGACACGTTCCACAAGGGGCATTGTCACGGCCAAGGGCTATGACTGTTGTGATCCTTGATTGGAAGTAGTAGCAGCTAGTTTAGTGGGCTGGCTACCCTTGGTGGATTGTGGTCTCAAGTCCTTAGGCCGATCGGAAGTGGCCGTGCCTTTTGTTGCCCTTTGAGCACTCATTTGTGTAGATCGATCATGAATTGATCTAGTCACATTGGGTTGCACAGGCATATCCTTAGGCCGAGAGCTACGGCTAGTGTCATGTCCCCCCTCTTGGATATTTGGAAGCTTTGATGGAGATAGAGATTGGGAGTGAGCAGCCGCCATTGACGACCGCTGTTGTGCTTCCTATGACCGTTTGGAAAAAGAGGATGTAGGAGATCTAGGACTCTTAAGTGGACTTGGCACTGGCTGAATGATTTCCTCATGGCTGTCAAATGATTTTGCTATTTGCTCTGTTGAGCATTTACCCTTGCCATGAGCAATGTTGTGCCTATGATGCCTGCTATCCTCTTGGGGAATCAAAGGCTCCTTGGGAACTAGTGGCTTTTGCATATCCTCAATGATTACACCTGATGTCTGCTTGTCAGGCACTCTAGGCTGAGGATCTACCCTCCAATTGGTCCCATTGGGTTTCTTGATTTTGACCATGAGGGGCTCGGTCACTCTACTATTTTTGACTTGAGCCTTGGTTTTTCGTTTAGATCTCCTCCTACGCTTCTTTGCTCTTGATACGATCTAGCCTTCAATCGATAAAGGAGGTTCAACAGGGGGTTTTGGTACCCAAATCCATTGATTACCTGCATAATACCCTTGAGCACGTAGCAACGCTTTGGATATCCATCGCGGCGTTGTGCTGACCCTCCATCAATGCCTGCGTCTATAAGGCTTGGGCTTCTTTTGGGGTCTTCTATGATATTTGTAAGTCCAAAGCCCGTCCTTGGCATTGTCTCTTGACCTTCTTGTTTCAGGCCTGGCCTCACTCACTGGTTCTCGTTGTTCGACCTGTGCTTGTATCAAATTTTCCAACAAGTCCTTGCTCTCGTTAGTAGGCTTGATTATTACGTCAGCATCTTCCTTGCCTTTCCCTCAAGGTTTGATGAGGTCACCCTTGCTAAAGGTCGTGACTATCCTCACACCCGGTAGTGTCAGGTGTATCCTCTATGCTACATAGTCAGCTCACATTTGGTCACCCTTTTGAAGGGTCTTCCCAGGAGGGTTTCCTTACCATATTTAGCACTATTTGGAGGAATATGAAATATGATAGGCAAGCTTTCCGTTTCAATTGTCGCAAGGATTTTGCACTTCCCTATGAGTGCTTGTGGGTGTCCCCCATAAGGGCTAAGAGTTGCACTAGTCGGTGTGAGCTCTGGTTGGCCTAGTAGGGTCCATGATTCATAGGTCAAGATGTTAAAATCTACTCCTTCATCAATCAGAGCATCAATAGTATGTTCTCTTTTCGCGGTGAGTTTGACCCTAAGATAAGCAGGTGGTACTATGTCTTCATCTTTCGGGTCTTGGCTTGTAAATTTAAGCCTTCTGATAGATGCCCTTGAGTCTCCACTTGCATGATTAGAAGTGGATTCTCCACCAATGTCTTGGGTTGTCTGTGCAGTGTTGCTCAAGGTACATCTCTTGTCAGGACTGTCATATCTAGTCATTCTCACTATTGTAGCTTGATGTTGTTGCTTTCTGCTTTGACTAGATGCAATCCGAATGCAACACATATGTGTTTTTGCAGTATGGCCTTTTTGCCCTTGTTGGCTAGATGGGCCCATTGAGGTTCTAGGGTCTCTGTTTCTCTCTGTTCGGGTATGAGCTTTTGGTTTCTCTTTTGCAAGTGAGAATCCATGCTCATGTAGAGCCATTACTACACTAGGGTCCAATTTGGAGGACCTGTCACGGTGTGCATTTTCTCTCCAACCTACTCAGGGGAGGTGTGGATGGGGCAGAGCCCCCTCTGCGGGGGTCCAGGGGGGGCAGTCCCCCCTGGCCTGTAGGACCGTTACGGTAAAAGCCATGCACAATTTGGAGGACTGTTTATAGACAAATTTTGAACCACGTGCTCTAAATTTTAGCCCAGTGATGGATCTGTGATGTGCCTTTAGCTCTACGTAGCCTTTCGGGTCAATTTTGGGGTTTAGATTCATCAAAATTTGTTTTCTAAATACCTATCCAATTTTGACAGTTTTTTTGTTCAATTCTCAGATGTCCGATTTTCAGGAGTTCGATTATCAGAATCGGACGTCCGATTTTGGGTTGGTCCGATCGGCCCAGTGGTCCGATTTTTGGTCACGTTCGATTCTAGGAGTCGGATCGAAAAAGTGGTTCGATTTTCAAAGTGATCTGATTTTTGGAATCATATTGGACAGGGTGGTCCGATTCTAGTAGTTCAATTCTGGATTGGTGGTCCGATTCTGGACTAGTGGTCCGATTCTGGACTGGTCCGATTCGGACTGGTCCGATTCTGACTGGTCCAAGTAGTTAGATCGGAGAGGATGGTCCAAGTGGTTCGATTGGAAAGGATGGTCCGAGTGGTTCGAGTCCGAGTGTCCAAGTGGTCCAATTTCCAAAATCGGACGGGTTGGTTCGAGTGGTCCGATCGAACAGGATGGTCCGATCGAACAGTTGTCCGAGCGTTCGATTATGGACGGTTATCCGAACGTCTGATTATGGACTGGTTCGATTCTGGATGGGTCCGATTTTGGGACTCGGACAAGCTGGTCCTACGCGGCCGACGGCCCACAAGTTGCACGCGATGCCTCTAGGTTAACGTCTACTATACCGAATCATCCAACACCTTCCATAATAAGTACAAAACACTACAAGGAAATGCCAGACATGCCTGGAATCACTATGATGCTCGAATCAAACGGCACTCCAAGGATCTGTGCCCCTATTTTCCTATTTTAGCCTGTTATACAGCAACAGAAAACCCTATTGTTTGCTTCTTTTTCTTTGTTTTTTCCTATTCTAAATGCATACAAATCACAAAGCAATCACCTACACTACTCCAGCATTCTTTTCCAAATCCAAAAAACCAAAAACCTACTTGCTAAGGAGATTGAATACCTCTTCAAACTCCCTCACTTCCTACCTATCTACCTCAAGCACCGGTTCGGGGAAAACCCTACTCCAATGCTTGATTCGAAGTGCGCAAGCGCTCAAGGCTTGAATCCATTGGTCCCGGCAACGAAATCAAAATGTGGGAGCTTTTGCTCAACCGCCAAGACCCACGGACTGCTTATTGTTTCAAGCGTTCCAAGCCGAGCACTAATGGCTACCTCTCACATAGCCGACGCACCATCCATTTCTATGGGTGTAGTGAGCTTACCTTCATGCCGTTCGAGTTACCTCCTCTCTCGCGCACTCTGGTAGCTCCACGATCCAAGTGCAAGCTTCAAGCAAGCTCCATCCTCAAGCTCCACGCTCCAAGCTCCATTGCCATGAGCAAGACAAGAGAAGAGAAGAGAAGAGAAGAAGATAGGAGAAGATGGAGAGCTTCTCCTCCTCGCTCCTTCACCCTCACACACTCACTCCCTCACACTCTCACACTCCCTCTCTCAAGCACAAGCTCAAGCAAGCAAGAACAATAATAAGAAGAAGAAGAGGAGAGCTACTTTTGGCCACACACAAGAATGAGCTTCTCATTCACTTTTCAACTTTATATACAAAACCCTAAATCCCTTTTGGGTGGTCATCCCCTTTTCCCCTTTTTACATGGCCGGCCGTAGCCTAGGCCCTTTTTCCCATTGTCCTTCTATCTTCCTAGCTTCCTTTCCACCGCCCATCTACATTTACAAATTGCACAGGTGAGAGCCCGGTGCTCCTTGAATTAAACCATGATGCACTTGCGCTCTTTTACAAAAGTTTTGACTTGCGCTTTTCCTTGTGCGCCTTTCTCCCTTATTTAGGACTCTTCTCCTTGTGCGTCTTTGTCTTCCATTTCTCTTTTCCTTTGCCTTTGTCTTTGTCTTTTGCTTTAGCTTTTCCGGATTTTCCACCTTCGTTCATTTGAGGGTTAACAATGGATCAGCCAGAAGGCTATGTACATCCAGACTTTCCTACACATGTGTGTAGATTGAAGAAAGCATTATATGGGCTGAAGCAAGCACCTATTGCTTGGAATGCTTACATAAGATAAGTAAATGCTTACAGAAACTTGGTTTCAGTATGGGCAAGGTTGATCATAGCCTATTCACAAAGAAGACAAGGGTTGGTTATGTGATATTAGTCATCTATGTGGATGACTTCATCATTACAAGTGATGATGTCACGGGAATTGGAGAGATCAAGAAAATGTTACATGCTAAATTTCAGGTCAAAGATTTGGGTGAAGTTAAGTATTTCCTTGGGATTGGGTTGCCTCTACACCTCATGGTACTTGGTTGTTGCAAAAGTAGTATGCATAAGACACGTTAACCAAGTATGGTATGTTGGATTCTATGTCTTTGAGCACTCCATTGGAGCAAAATGTTAAGCTACTTGCAGATGTTGGACATAGATTGTTTGACAATATCACTATGTATAGACAAATGGTGGGTAGCCTAATTTACCTTAACATTACTAGACCGGATCTTAGCTATTTAGTTGGACTGATTAGCCAATTCATGCAGAAGCATATGAAGCCTCACTTGGATGCATTGAGGAGTATTTTGAGATATGTGAAGGCTGCGTCAGATTATGGTCTATTCTATGAGCATGGTAAGTCTTTGGAGCTTATAGGATATACAAATGCTAACTGGGCAGGAAGTGCCTATGATAGGATATCTACTAGTGGGTATGCATTTTCCCTTGGTAGTAGTATGGTCAACTGGAGCAGTAAGAAGCCACCCACAGTTGCACTCTCTAGTACAAGGCAGAGTATAGAGGTGTTGCATTAGCTGCATGTGAGGCAGGATGGCTCATGAAGCTTCTTGATGATTTGGGCATGCAGGAAGTTAGGCCTGTCACACTCTATTGTGACAACATGAGTAGTGTGCTCCTAGCCAGTAATCCTGTCTATCATGCTAGGACTAAGCACATTGAGGTACACTCTCACTTTATCAAAGAAAAAGTGATTGCACGTGACATTGATTTGGTCCATGTGAGGACAAAAGACCAAGTTGCAGATATCTTTACCAAGTCATTGGGTAAAGACAAGTTTGTGCATTTCAGAGAGCTACTTGAAGTGAAGTACCCCACTTGAACTTGAGGGGGAGTTTTGAGATTCAAGCTCATAGACTTTGGTCAATGTTCTACCTTAGTTGAATAAGGTTAAGTCATACTAACTTAACCATGGTCAAGCAGATCTAGGTTATGTGTCTTTTTTATGAGTGTGGTGTACACAATTGACTTCTGAGTGTTGAAGATAATGGGATAAAGAAGGAGCATGTCCATTACCCTTCCTATGTGAGCCTTTGTCCATCTCTCTCTCTGATTTGTCATAGATTCTTCCATAGAAAAATAATTTCACTTAATAAGATACTCCCAAGAACTCGATTCCTTACAACTTTCTCCCACTTACCAATAATATTTTCATGTTCATAAATGATCAAACCATCTTCATCAAGGCAAGTTAGTTCTTCAAGAACTTGGATTTCACGGCCAACATACTTCTTGAACTGAGATACATGAAAGATATTATGGATGCATGTTATAGTTGTGAAGGTAAATCAAGTTGATAGGCAAGATCCCCAACTCTCTTAATTATTTGGTATGGACCATAATATCTATGAGCAAGTTTATTATTTCCTCCCTTAAGAGAAGCATAACGGGATTTTGGAACCTTCAAGAAAAATTATCCACCTTTATCGAACTCCACATGTCTTATTTTCTCATCCACATAGGCTTCCTTGTCTCTTGAAATTTTCCAATGTTATCCTTGCATTGCTTCATAAGAGCCTCCATCTTCTCTAACTCTTCACGAGCATTAGGATTCACATAATCATGAAACAATGCTTAAGGCACTTGAACCTTATAGCCATATAATGCTTCAAAAGGAGATATACCAATACCCATGTGATGAGTATTATTATAACAAAATTTTACAAGATGAAGCCAATGGTCCCATGCATTTTGTGTGTCATGGAAAAATTGACGCAAGTAAAAATTCTAGCCATTTGTTGACCCTTTTAGTTTGCCCTGTCCATTTGTGGATGATAAGTCATACTAGGAGTCAAAAAAGTCCCCCATAGAAGAGAAAAAACTCCTCCAAAAGTTGTTCATAAACTTGGTATCATGATTAGACACAATATTCATTGGCATTCCATGAAGCTTAAAGACATTCCATAAATTGGTCAGCCACTTGCTTTGCTGTAAATTGAGCTTTTATTGGAATGAAATGGGCTGATCTAGTCAACTGATCTACCACAACATAAATGCTATTCCACCCATGTTTTGTTGTAGGGAATCTCATTATGAAATCCATGCGAATATTAGTCCACTTCCCATGAGGAATAGGTATTGGATGAAGCAAACCACCGGGTAGAAGCGTGGAATCCTTATCTTGTTGACACAGAAGACAACTCATGATATAGTCTTTAATATCTTTCCAAATAGCTTTCCAATAAAAGCTCTTGTGGATATTATCAAATGTTTTGAATAAACCATGATGTCATGCTAAAGGTGAAAAGTGCATCTCTTGCAAAATGTGGTATTTGAAATATGATTGAGGAGTCAAGAAAGCTTGTCCTTGATTCCATAAAATACCATTATGTCATTCATAGTTTGGATACTCTTCTCCTTTTCCTTGCTGAAATTCCTTCATAATTTTGGATGCTTTCTCATCAAAGGAATACTCTTCTTGAATGTCATGGATCCAATCCTTATACACAGTTGAAATGGTAGAGATAGAACATGTCCACATTCTTGATAAGGCATTTGCCACCACATTATCTTTTCAAGCCATATAAGATATCTCAAAGTCATATCCTTGAAGATTAGCTAACCATTTTTGTTGCTTGGGAGACAAATTTGGTTATGAAAGGAAGTATTTTAGCACGTGATAATTACTTTTGACCTTGAAATGGCTGCAATATATAGTGATGCCACTTTTTAATAGCATGCAATATTGCCAACATCTCTTACTCATAAACATGTAATTGATGCTCCTTGTCATCAAGATTTCAGATTTCCTAAGCTATGACTCCATGATCTTGACATAAAACAACCCCAATTCCTCTTCCACTAGCATCTGCCGCACATATGATAACTCTTTAGAGAAATCCATGCATACAAGGATAGGTCTTAAAATTAAAAGAGATTTTAGCTTATTGAAACTTTGATCAGTGATGGAATCCCAAAATAAAGTCTCTTTTTTAAGTCTTTCCATCAATGGAGCCGCCACATGAGCATAATTCTTGATGAACCTCCTTTAGAAGGATGATAACCCAAGGAATCCTCTTAAAGAGGTTGCATTCCTAGGAGTAGGCCATTCTTTAATACATTTCACCTTGTCAGGATCCACTCTAATGCCTTGCTCTTCCACAACATGACCTAAGTATTCAACTTCAACTTCCATGAAAGAACACTTTGTAAGAGTGGTTTTTAAAGGTTATTTTTGAAGTGAAAAAGAGCCCGGAAGACCGTAAAAGACCAAATTTTCATGCAAAATGAAACAGTTGTGGATTGATGAGATGGAGCTTTTCTAGATGGAGTTTGATGCTAGGAATCCAATGCAAGTCTTAGTTCATCGATCGGAGTCCGTCTGAACTCCTATTTAATTCCCACAAGGTTTCACATTATGAAGCAGTTCTATGATCTGTGAGTGAAAAAGTGCATCACAGTAACCAACTTTTTAGATTTCGACATCACAAAGCTAGCCATCTAGATGGATCTCAAATCTAAGCTCGTTTGCCCCTTCCAAAGTGAATAAACCACTTGGGTCAGAGTGTAAACAAGAAAAAGTGAACTAGTTTTTTGTAAAACAAAGCTTAAAGCTTAATGAAGCTTTTTAGAATGAAGACGCACAACTATCAAAATGTGGGGGGAGGGGCATCGTTTTTTTTAAGGCCCCCAAAAAATCATTTAAAAATGTTATTTTTGGGATCAACATCATGTGAGGAATGCTCTTGGTAGTATGATCCATCAATTCTTCACCCTCCATCGCTTTAAAATCCATCGAAAATGACCCATTCTATAACAAGATCTTATTTTAGTATTTCTCTCTCCTCTCTCCTCTTGTGGTTTATTCTCATGGATTAATGTAAAAGAGAGGGGGATGGGCTCAGATGGATGTTTTTAGTCGAACGATGAATTCAAGAGTGGAAAGAGACATGAATCAAGGTTGGACGAATCGTCAACAGCTGTGCAAGAGTAACGATCATCAATAGCTGTGGAAGAGCATCAACAGGCCTCCAACGTCGAAAAAATGTGTCATAATGAGTGATTTTATGAGAAAAATGTAGATTTCATATTTTTATGATCAATTGTTGTTTGAAATGGTTAGAAATGCTTGTATTTGATTGCCCATACTCTGTTTAATGAGTCATGTTGGAAGGATTCATTAAAAAATTAGTCGTATAATGATTTTATACAAAACATGCAAAACTCGAGACTAGGTTAAGAAAAAATATACAATCTTTGAATTTTTTGTATGCATTTGTCATTCCCATGGAATGAAACATGCCAAGAAAATCATTTTTCATAAGAGTAAACAATCTAAACTGAAAAACAAGTAATTATCAATAATTTTCTATAAATAAATAGAAAAAAGTAATTCAAAAATGGATAAGATTAGATTTTTTGCATCACAAAAATAAGAAAAAATAGGATTTACGTGTGTAAACATATGATAGAGCTACATAGCCTGAGTTTAGTCCTGTTTCTTTGTTAGAGTGAGTTTTTATCCCTTTCAATAAAGAAAAATGCATTAAAAACCATGCCTTACACATATCAACACAAGTAAAATCTTAAATGGTAGGGAGTAGGGGGTTTTTGAGTGGATAAAGTATGTTAAATGCTAATGTTTCATGATGGACATTGTTGGAGCTATATATAGCTCACCCTATCTGGACTAGGTCTGACACCTATATATATGTAGATTGTGATGAATATGATCTAGTATTGGGAGTGTATATGGTGTGTCTCTTCTATCGCCTCTCTACATATCTTCTCCCTCTAAATCTCAACATGGTATTAGAGCTATCACAATCTACTACAACCAATTCCTTGAAGAAGATAATCAAGAATTATATCTATGTAGTATCTCTTCAATTATTGATTCATGTTCTTTTCATGCTTAAATTTCATATATTGTGTATGTTATGAGCATCTTATGTTATGAATCTTAAGTATAGAATAAGTTCACTCGATCATCATCGATTATTATTTAGATTACAGATCTGTTGAATGGTAGATATGCCTTGCTTAGACACCCTAAATGTTTCTATTTAGGAAACTCTTAAAGAAAAACCTTTCTCAAGAAAGCTTTTAAGGACTCAAAAGATTTCTTACTATCAAATCCATGCTCAATTTGGAGTTCTGTGTCAAAAGTTATGTTAACTCAGTAAATTGGACTTGAAACATAAAAACAAACAAGACATTAGCTTTTCATGCACACTTCTACGACACAGGTTTCGTCATGATTACTCACTCTTGTGTTTCTATGTTTCTGCATTTTTGCCAAATTAGCTAGATCATCATCTATTCTTGGCCAAAAAGTAAAGCGATAATGTTTTAAGTGTTGTTCATATTCTCATATATGTTGGACCAATTTCTTCTCTCACACATTTTGTCTATTTTGGGCTGCTTTATTATTGCTCATGTTTGGTCTATCTTGAGTCTCTTTCTTTTGGAGTATGTTTTTTGAACTAAATGTCTTTCCTTACAGCATAGCTTTTGCATATGATTTGTTGTGCTACACTTTTTAGAAAATTTGCAGCAAAAAGAGTGTCATGGCAAGAATTTAAGCCAACAAATTGAAGAAATCCAACAATATTAGCATAAGGTTGATGTAATGCTAATTGCCCATCATTCTACAAAAAGTGAGAGTTTTTGGTAGAGCTCACAAGACAAGGAGTACTAGCAGGATTGTTGAGAAACATGGATCTAGAGCAAGATTTAGCTATGGTGGATGAAAGATGAAGACACTACTCATGATGACATGGACTTAGATAGACTAATTGTTACACAAGTGAATTAGGTTCCAAGATGGAAGCTTGGACTCATAAAGACATTCTTGTGTAAGATGGACAATGACACTGACAATGACTCAAATTGATAGTTCCATTACTATATGAAATGAGTGTCAAGTACATGGCTATATAGTTTCTAGATAGTACCACTCTTCCTCACTATGCTTATGGGATTTTGGACATCTCTTCCTAGAGCTTCTAGAGCATACATTTTGTCATATCTCTCATAGAAAGCCACTTATGGGGAAGCCTCTTTTGGGCACACATCCAGTCTCTATGGGAATACATACCAAGCATCATTTTCTATTCTCAACACCCCCCTAAAATGATGAGTCTCTACCCTTGCTGGATTTTCCCCCCCTACATGATGACATGGCCCGAGAGGTTAGCTCTTTGGCAGCCTAGTCAAGTTAAGGCTTGAAACTTTACATTTTTGGTAGGGTTTTTACGAGATAACATCCACTATGGAAAAAAAGATCCACTGAGGGAGATTCACTATGGAAAATTCTTCATTATCAGCAACATAAATAATTTCTTTTTCATCTTCTTTGTGCTTCTTTGGCTTCTTTTGGTGATGTCTCCATCTTCTTGGTGTCTTTGATCTTTCTTGACTCAATTTTCCTGTTTAAGACCTTTGTGATGAATATAAACTTGTACATTACTTTGTCTTGATATGACTTTGGACATTTCCGCATGGTGCAACCAAATCATTTCAAGTGTAGGAAGGTCTTACTAATTGGCAATCTTGCTCAATGGCAGTGTCTAATCCCTGTACAATAAAATAGAGATTTATGAGGATTTTAATCGGTGAAGCATAAACTCACTTTTGAGATCAAGATTATGTGCAAAATAGTTGGCATTTTTTAATGCAAAAAAGTCTTGAAGTGTGAAAGTGAAGGTGTGAATGGGTTTTATCAAACTGGTTTAGTGTGTGGAAAGATGTTTGATATAGAGGGCATGAATAGATGTGAAAGGGGGTTAAGGAAAAGAGGATTTTTTAATTTTGTAAACCTTAGGATAAGGATTAAAAGAAACAAATGACAGATTGCAGGTGCATCGCTTCTCTAAACATGTTACAGTGGTTTGCAGTAGATCTGTTGGCGTCTCTCAATCTGTTGACATTGATTGTGATGAGCGCTTCCCTTTGAGGCTTTAGCAGGCTCCACAGTCCATAGATTTGTGACTTACAGCTAAGATTGAACAACCTTCACAACGAGTAAGAGGAAAAACACCAAATCTGATGGGCAGAATTAGAGTTTGAGCTCTTCTTCTAGCCTAGAACTCGTTCCTTTCTCTTGTTGTGACAATAGGCTATGAAGTATAGATCTTCAAGGCTCTCTTCTCTCTTCTTTATGACTCAAAACATGCATCACAATCTTCTTTGTTAGTTGTGGCTTCTGTGAGCAATGGCTCTCAGATTTGCTACTATGAGAGGAACCAAATTTGTCAAGCTGAATCAGTAGCAAATGACTTGCTACTTGATCCACTTCTTCTTCTCTTCTCTCTCTATCTCGAAACCAGAAAGTAGACCCCATGTTTCTTTGGACAAGCAACCCCCTTTCTTACAAAGTACAAGTAGGGGTCCTACTTAATGAGCCAAGCTTCCCCCCCAGCTTAAGCAAGCCCTTAGCTAACCTCAAGGGCACACCAACATGAACCATGAACTAGCCTTCAATGGCTACACCGCAACACTTCCTTCTTGGAGCTCCTTTACCTCATACACACCAATGGATGTTGAATAGCTTGAGAGATTGGAGTAGAAATAGGATGAAAGATTTTAGAGCTTGCAAGGAAGAAGAAAACACACTACTATCTACCTAGTTCAGATACCATGTTGAGAAACACGGATCTAGAGCAAGATTTAGCTATGGTGGATGAAAAATAAAGATACTACTCATGATGACATGGACTTAGATAGACTAACTATTACATAAGTGAATTAGGTTCCAAGATGGAAGCTTGGACTCATAAAGACATTTAAAACACCAAAATTGGCTAGATTGTTCATTGAGAACATATACCGATTGTATGGCCTAGCTTCAATGAACTTTGTTTGACGGAGTAATAAAACACCCTTTTCTTGATAGTGTTGAATTTGAATACCAAGACATGAGTGTATGTCTCCAAGATCGACCATGTCAAATGCAGAAAATAAAACCTTCTTTACTTGTTGAAGGAAGTTGAGATTGTTAGAAACAAGTATGGTATCATCCACATATATAGCAAGAATAACAAAACTATCATTGCATTGCTTGACATATAAGTTAGGATCTAAAGAACAAGAGATAAAAACTTGTTTTGTGAGGAAGAGATGAATCTTTTGATACCAAGCTCATGAAGATTGTTTGAGACCATAGAGTACCTGATGAAGTCTACAAGCAAGATTTTCCTTATGTTTGACTACAAATCCCTTTGGTTGATCCATGTATATATATTCCTTTAAATCACCATTAAGAAAAGTAGTTCTCACATCCATTTGGTGAACCTTCAAATCAAACTCAATAGCAAAAACTAACAAGACCTGAGTACTAGTAATACGAACAACAGGTGAGACATTTTCTTGATAATCAACTCCTACAATTTGTGAGAAACCTTTGGCAATTGGTCTTGCTTTGAATTTGTCAAATGTTCCATCTACTTTTTTTTTAGTCTTATAAACCCACTTGCATTTAATAGCAATACATCCAAGTGGTAACTCAGTTAAAACCCATGTACCTTTAGAGAGAAGAGATTCGGCTCCATCCCACCTTCTTCATTGAACTCAACAGGGATACTCGTCAACAGTCGTAAGTAGTGATGGCAGAAGACTTTGATCTTCCACACAAAGGATCTGTCTTCTTGCTCAATCAATTTGTATCCTTTGCTCCACCAGATAAGTTTCCCCTGATCGTATCTTTGCTCCAGATATGGGTGCTCCAAATAAGGGATTAACCGACCCATCAACCGACTTTTAAGCTCTTTTGCAGGTCTCAAATCATCCCTAGCATGGACCTGCAATGCATTTTCTTTGTATTAGCAGACTTAGAAATAATAAGGTTTAATCTTATTAAGATTAACCTTATTCTTAAACTCTACTCCCTGTAGATCAGCTAATAGGGCCGTAGACCTATTTTTCCCTAACCTAACAATCTTGTAGGGGCCATCCCATTTGGGTTCTAGCTTCCCTGGAAACAGCTCCCTACGCACATCATAATAGAGGACTAATTGCCCTTTTTTAAAGGTATATTTCTTCACTCTAAGGTCATGCAACCGCTTCATCCGGCGCTTAGCTACCTCTTGGTGTAGTAAGCTCTGCAACTTCAGCTCATCCAGGTGAGCTATACTCATGAAACGTTCAAAAAGGGAATCCTTATCTCCCAATGAATGGTTAATTGCAAACCATATGGTCGATAACTCAATCTCAAGGGATAACACACACTCTTCCCCATAAACCAATTTGAATGGAGTATGGCCGGTAGCTCGCTTGAACGTGGTATTATACGCCCATACTGCCACATACAGCTTCTTGTCCCAGTCTCGTTTCTTCTCGGAGACTATCTTAGACAAGATACCCACAAGCTGTTTATTAGTACTTTCAACTTGCCCATTCGCTTGTGGATTATAAGGAGTCGTTTTATTGTACTTGATTTGCCAACAAGTTTCTGTCAGGCTTTTGATCACTTTATTCAAAAAATGAGTGCCACGGTCCGACACTAATTCTCTCGGTGGACCAAAGCGGCAGATAATCTGCTCTAACAAGAAACTTGCAGACTCTTTTGCATTGTCCTGCCTTGTTGCCCACGCTTTTAACCATTTTGTAAAATAATCAGTGGCGACTATAATATACCTCTTCTGGGTAGTAGACGACGGGGTGATAGGACCCACAAAGTCAATGCTCCACTTTGTGGGTCCTATTACTCCGTCGTCTACTACCCAAAAGAGGTATATTATAGTGGCCACTGATTATTTTACCCAAAAGAGGTATATTATAGTCAACCGTCCCGCAAAGTGCCCTCCACATGCAGAGTCATGGCACTCTTCCAAGATAAAAGGAACCTCATCAGGCATCACACATCAGTGATAAATATCATCAACACCCTGCCGATATAGCATCCCTGCGATCAAGGAAAACTTCAATGCTTGTTGTTTGATTTTCCTCTTTTCAGACTTTGATAAACTAGCTCCCGTCTCTCCTGTTGATAGATAATGCGCAATAGCAGCATACCAAGATGGGATAGAAGCTGTATCAATTTTAAACATTTACTCAATATCACTTCCTTCAGCCAAAGTCTCTTTCGGCTCCCCAAAATCCACAAGGCATTCCACAATACCCTGCAACCTCGGTGGCTTACTCTTAATCTCATAATCGAACTCCTGCAAAGTGATTAACCACTTTGCTAAACGATCAGGCGGCTGCAGCTTGTTCATAAGCAATCTAAGTCCTTCTGTCTTCGTATAGAACACTACCTTTCATAGAGGATATAGTGCCTGAATTTCTTAGTCCGAAAGACCATTGCAAGACACAACTTCTCCATGTAGGTATAATTGATCTCTGAAATGCCCAATTTCCCACTAGCAAAAGCTATCGGATGATACCACTTTTCCTCCCAGATTTGGGCTAAACAGCAACTAATACTATGCATAGTGGTTGCTGAAAATATATAGAACGCCTCGCCTCTTTTAGGTGCTTTTAAAATGGGTGCTTTTACTAACTCCTGTTTCACATCCTCAAAAGCTACGTTACAAGGGTCGCTCCACTCAAATGAACAGCTAAAAGATAATAAATTCGTTAATGGCAACGTTCTTTCTGCCAAGGCATTTATAAACCTCCGATAGTACCCTATCGACGACATAAAGCTATGAAACTCTTTCGGAGTGCGTGGTGGACTCATAGCAACTATGACCTTGATCTTTTCAGGGTCAGTTGCTATCCCTACTGAACTGCCCACATGGCCCAGCAATAGCCCATAAGGTACTCCAAAGACACACTTCCGTGGGTTAAGAGCAATACAAAATTGTCTGCAACGCTCAAAGCACTTTCTCAAAATAATCAACATCCTTTCCCTTACACTGGCTGCCCCCAAGTCATCAATAAATACTTTCAACTCATTTGGGGAGATGTCACCAAAGGTCTTGTCTGCTGTTTGTTGCCACGATCCAGGTGCATTGCATAAACCAAAGGCCATCACATGGTACGCAAAAGTACTGAAGACAGTAATAAAAGTCGTTTTCAACTTGTCTTCTTCTGCAATTGCCATCTGGTTATATCCTGCAAAGCAATCCATGAATGAATATATTTCTCTACCTGCTAATTGATCCAAAATCTTGTCAATAAATGGCAACGGGTAGTAATCTTTAACTGTCTGCTTATTCAGCTCTCTAAAATCTACACATAGCCGGATCTGGTTATTTTTCTTCTTCCTCATGACAACTGGTGAACACCATTCTGTGTGTTGTACAGGAAAGATTAAACCAGCTTTCCTTAGCTTTTGTAACTCCTCAAACAGCCCGTCCCTCAATTCAAAAGGCATACGCCTTACCTTCTGGCGCACAGGACGACTGCCTTCTTTTACAGGAATAGTATGAACATCCAGGCTGGGAGGAATACCTCTCAGCTCATCATAACTCCAAGCAAGGATATCGTGGAATTCTTGGATCAAGGACACATAGTCCTCCCTTTCTGCTGAACTGAGCATGGAACCTAATTTAATTGGCCGCGAATCATTCGGCGTGCCAAGGTCCAACTCAATCACATCCACGTCTCTTATCCTATCCTGCGGCTCTATTGGCTCATTTAGAGTTATCTAATAGATATCCTCTGTAGTGGACCTCTCTTTAGATTCATCGTTGGATGATGTCTCACTACCAGATGGATCATCTGCTGTCTCTAATTCCGTAGAAGATAAAGGAGCTCTCTCACTTTGAGGAGACTCAAGATAAGCATCAACTATTACTCGATTAGCACCTCTACCAAGAACCACTCGACCGGTGGGTATATCGACTTGACAGTCTATTCGTAAGATCCAAGGCCTACCTAGCAAAACTCGATAGCTAGGACGTCCTGCAAATCTTATCACCCTAAAGTCCAAGAAACATTCTACACTCGCAACTGTAACATGGACCTTAGTAATGCAACCTTCTGATTGTCTTAGACTATCATCAGCCATTCTCAGAAGGGTGGAGCTGTCTTTCTGGATGCCTAGACCCAACCTCTCCATCAATTCTGAACTCATGATATTGACGAAGGATCCAGTGTCTACAATGGCATGTTCCACTAATATTCCATCTACATAAGCTGAAACCCTAGGGCAATTCTTTTCAGCATGGTCAAACCAATCTTCCCCTACTCGTGCTATGCCCAAGGGTTCTACAATATACCCAATATGCAGGATCTTCATAAATTCCTTGCGTACTCCTGGAGATAATTTGATCAATTGCAAGAGATTCACATCTGGTTTGACTTCGCAAAGAGAACTTGCTAAATCAAAGTCATGATAAGTAGCCAAAGCTCTCTTTTCCCGCCAAACCATCCTCTCTTTTGGTCTTTGGACCGGTTTCAGTGCTTCTTTCTTGGCTCTTGCCTTCTTTCTGGGCACTTCCTCATCCTTCTTAGGATCAACTTTCTTGTCAACCGGTCTTAGTGGTCCCCCTTCTATGCTAGGAATCTGGACTTGCGTCCCCTTATCCCCTTGTTTAGGGTTTGCCACAACCGATTTTTCCTTATCTTTGTCAACCTCTTTAGCCTTTTGGCCTCTTGTCACGACTCTTAAGTTAGAGGTTTCAGCATCATTAACTCATACAGCCTCAATAAGGCTGACTCCGTTGCCTTGTGGCAACTCTTCTATATTTGCTTTTCCCCTCTTCAATATTTGCCTAGGTGCATCATTCTGCTGCAAGTTATTTCCTTGCGCTCTATGATTCATTGGACCCGGTTGTTTAATCCCTTGTTGGAGAGAACTAATCTTACTCCAACAGGTAGCAGCTAAATGGTCTGACTTCCCACAAATGTCACATTTCACATTTGGACAGTTTCTGGGAAAGTGCTGTCCACCACACCATTTACAATTGAATCTAGAGGGTCCACCCTCTTCAGGGCGTTGACTCCCTATCAAATTTTGTTGCTTCTTTAAGAAATTAATGTCGATAGATATTTGTCGATATTGTTCAGAAATCATGTCGGTATAATGCTTCATCATGTCCTTGACTTCACCAAGGACATTAGATGCACTCGAATCGTAGCCTCGATCATCAATCTGTCATTCCATTGGCCTAACAATCTGATTTGGCATTGGCTGTTGACCCACAGGAACAACATTTGAATTTGAAACTTGGCCTCCAACATTTGATGGAGCCAACTGACTTGCCATGGTCATAGTCACACTGGGAGGAGCCGGTAATAAAGGTACATTCGAAACCACACTCCCTCTCCCAATAGGGTTAGTCGTAGGCATCCCTTAACTTCCATTCGTCAATGCTGGATTGCCACTAGGTACTAATCCCCCATTAACATTCATTCGAGAGGAGTAGGCCATTTGTAATCATGCTTCTACTCCCTCTGCCCGCGTAATAGCGGTGTCTATATCTGCTAAGGCCACACTGCTCAATTGTACTTGGATATTAAAGTCCAACCCATGCAAAAAGTATTGCAATTGGGTAGCTGGTGGAATGGGAATGTAAGTTTGCAACTTATGGAATACTTCCTTCAACTTCTTAGCATATGCTTTCACGTTCTTGTGAGGATCTTGATGTGTTACATTCAAGACCCACAACCAATATTGGCCACCTCTTTCAGGGGCATATTCCGCTCGGAAAGCTGCATCGAATTGATCAATAGTGGTTATGGTTCCAGACTCTATGCTGTGATACCATACCGTAGCCCTTCCTTTTAACGTCATATTGAAGAACATCATGAGATGTCCCTCGTCTTGGATGCGATAATTGAACATCAATCTCTGAAATTCACAAATGTGAAATTCTGCATCCTCTTCCGCTAACCCATTAAAAATGGGCAAGGGAACTCCTAAGGCTGGTAAATCCGGCGTCCTGCAGGAATTGCAATAGGCTGTGCCATAGTGACTATCGGATTAGCAATAGGAGCTTGAAGTGATGGATTCACACCCCCACTTGAAGTGGGTAAACTTGGTGGAGAAGAGGAAGAACTTATGCTTCCTCCTGCCCCTAATGGAATAGGTGGAGCAGTCAAATGACTAAGACCACCACTTCGTATACGTACTGGACTACTCCTTTGATGAGAATAACGGCTTACGATCTCTAACCGCCGTCTAGCCCTCTCAGCACGTTCGGCTTTTTGAATTTCGGCTTGACGGTCCTTGTCAGAGGACATAAACCAACTTTCTTTTGGTCCCTAGAAACCCTAAATCCGAAAACCACCACTTATAAGTGGCTCTCGGCAGACGCACCATTGATGGGACCTAAAACGGGCCGGCACTGGCTCATGCACTAGCTGGACCTCCATCATGTGCTCAACAACCCCACGGCCTCGCGGACCAGGAGCGTTGATGACACATACATCATCTTCCTAAACATCTTGCGTTTGTATCACGTCTTGTAGTCCAACTCTAACCCAATTAACACTCCTCAAAGGAAGATCCCAAAGTACATTGCCAAATGGCACGAAGTACAAACATAGGAGGTTCTCCCACGGCTGACTGCCGCTACCTCACTGCGACTCTCCTACATCTTGGGGATTGGCCCCTCGATACGTCGCTAAACATATATAACACTTCGCACATAGTTCTCTCAAGGTACCAATTATTTCGTTCCAGGATATATCATACCTCACTTTACTTTCCCCTTAGACCCAATGCTTAGCCTACAGCTTAGGACAACCTTACTCACTCAACGTTGGTCACGATCTAGAGAATACAGGTGCTATGCATCCAAGAGGTATTGTCTGATACCTTTTATCATTTTATGCTTCATGCAAATTGTGAATGTCCATGTGCTCAAACAAAGAAAAATCAGCATTGTGCTTAGTGCAAAAGCATTCTTTCAATGAATTTCTCTAACGCGTAATTGCTACGTTGCACGAACCTAGCATCGAGGAGACCTCGTGCTACTAGATCCTTATTTTAAATTAATGAACAATCTATATGATATGCATAGATGAAAACAATCAGCCTTTTCTTTCTCTCAGCACTTAAACACCACTCTCATTCTCTCTACCCCCTCACCGTTTAGATTGTGCACGATGCATAGGTTTAGGGTAATATTTTCCATGTTTTTATTGTATAAAAAGCAATAAAAACTCACTAAAACATAAAGTTAGGGCTGAATTGAGGCCAAACCTCATACCTTAGACCCCCCATACATACACAAACATGAATCTTATTTTTTAGTATTTTTTGCACACTTAAAACCTATTTTTCCCTTATTTTTACCCATTTTTCCTATTTTTCTTATATTTTTTGCAATATTAAATAACTGAAACTACAGAATGAGTTGTGGGTTGTGGCCCTTAGGTTCATTTGCAGCAAAAATACAAATTTAGTTGGTGTGTCTTATTATATTTTCCATTTATATATCAAAAAACACCTAATTTTCCCATATTTCGCGTGTTTTACGGGTTTTACACCATTAATTTTAGTCACAACACTTATGATTTTCTGATTTTCTGAGCATTAACTGATCAAAATCATAGCAAACAACAACATAATGCATAATCATCCCATGAGAACAAATATTCATGAAGCAAATTGCATAAAACATCAATTTCCTTTGAAAAAATGAAATTACCGTTCTTTGCGGGTTGCAGGTTTTTATTTGCCATGTCTCGGGACTGATTTCCAGCAGCCATTAATGCTCATGACAGTCCACAATCAACAATCTTCATTCCTCTTGAACCACGGAGAAATCTGGTCTTCATTGGACAAGCATCCGTCATCCATTCTTCTTCTTCTTCTTCACCGCATGAATCTGCCCTTAGAGGAGAGAGAGGGAGGAGAGAGAAAGACTCATTTTTGTCCTCTCTCTACAGCCCACCATTGGACATGCGAGAGGCGGCGATACGGAGCAGAGAAGGAGTGGATCAGCCTTGGCTTGTCATTGATATGGCTTACTCACAACCAAAATTCTAATCCATGGGGAGGGGGGGGCGTTTTTCTGATCGCGCTAATTCTGTACACCGCCCTCCTCCTCTTGCGTTGAATTTGGGGGGGTGCCCCCTTTGAAGGGCACCCCTTCATACCTCAAGTGGCCACCCTTTCAAGTTTTGACCGGTCTTTTGGACCTTTTCCCATCCTTTCTCGCATATGGTGTCTGAATCACGTTCTGAAAAATCCTGGGCGTCCGCCTCGGCATCCTAGACTGGCCAGCAGTTTCCCTGGCTTGCACAAGCACATGGAAAAATTACTAAAAATCCGCAAGTGTTGCATGGGCGTCCTTAGAGCACTTTGACGCTTAAAATCGTCCTAGATCGAGCCACCGCCTTTGACGTTGAATATTTTTCCCTTGATATTCGTAATTTTTAGCTATTTTTAAGCACTTCTCTGCATCAAAATTCCACTCTCAGATATGGCATAAGTGGATTGGCCATGTGAATGTACAAAATTTGAAATCTATGTAACAGAAAGAGATTATGCTTGGACTACCTAAGTTCAAGTATCATGACTTTGGACATGTATGTGATGCATGTCAGTTTGGAAAGCAAGCATGGTTTCCATTTATGAGACATGTATCGAATAGCTCATGAACCTTGCAGTTGGTACATTCAGATGTATGGAGTCCATCTCATAATGCTTTGTTTGGTGGTGCTCATTACTATGTATCCTTCATTGATGATTTCAACAGGTACACTTGGCTTTACATACTAAAACATAAGGATGATGTGTTTGATGCATTCATGGACTTCAAGAAGCATGCTGAAAATGAGTTGAGCTGTAAAATTTCATGTCTTAGATCAAATGGATGTGGAGAATATGTCTCTAATTACTTTGACAAGTACCTTGCTAAGTATAGGATCAGAAGACAGTTAACTTGCAGCTATACACAACAACAAAATGGTGTAGTAGAAAGGAAAAACAGGGTACTGATGGAATTGGCAAGAGCTATGCTAAATGGGAAGAGTTTGCCAAATGGTTATTGGGCTGAAGCAGTAGTGACTACTGTTTATGTGCTAAATAGAACTCCTACATTAGGGATTCATGATGTAACTCCATATGAGAGGTTGTATGGTCATAAACCTGACATTTCACACTTAAAGGTATTTGGTAGCATTGCATATGTGCATTTCACACTTGAAGGGATTTGGTAGCATTGCATATGTGCATGTTCCTAATGAAAAGAGGAAGAAATTGGATCCTAAAGCTGTCAAGAGTGTGTTCCTTGGTTATGCACAAGACCGAAAAGCTTACAAGTGTTATGTACCATCTACACATGAGACATTGATTAGTAGAGATGTTGTTTTTGATGAGTTGGCATTGTGGTATGGTAATCCTGTTGCAGTGGCTACTAATGGATCAACCAACACTAGTAATGATGAAAATACACCTACAGTGAGCACATCTATGAGTGATCCTACAAGTGATGGGTCACCTACAGTAAGTCCTTGGTTAGGACACTTGCGAAGTCTTACTCCTACATCCACTGACACAGACATGTCAGTGAGGGGGAGACTGGATAAGGGAAGAGAAAAGATGCTTGAGGATGTGATATGTCCACTTACAATAGGTTATGAGTCATCCAGTAGTGACAGTTTGGATAGTGAGTTGGGCATCCCATCTATTATGACACCTGGAGCAAGGCAGAGTCATTATGTACTGCCTCATGAGAGGCAAGCTGAGAGTGAGCCACAGTTACAGAGATCTGAGAGAGTTAGAAAACTAGTTGACAGGTTTACATGCACTGGTTATTCAGTCTGCCATTATGCATATATGGCTAGTGTGACAGGTTACAAAGAACCTACCAAGTTTGATGATGTAATTACAGATGATAACTAGTGTGCTGCCATGGATGAGGAATATGCAGCCCTGGCTGAAAACTAGACATGGGAATTGGTTGAGTTGCCTGAAGGCAAAGTCCCCATTTGCTGCAAATGGGTGTACAAGGTTAAGTGCAAGTCAAATGGTTTGTTAGAATGCTATAAGGCCAGACTGGTTGCAAAAGCGTATGCACAACAATATGGCCTTAACTATGAGAAGACTTTCCGGTGGCTATAATGACAACAGTCAAAACTATCATTGCTTTGGTAGCATGCAAAGGCTGGAAATTATGGCAAATGGACATTAAAAATGCTTTCTTGAACAATGATTTGGCTGAGGAAGTATATATGGAGCAGCATGAAGGCTATGTTCACCCGGACTTTCCTACACATGTATGTAAGCTGAAAAAGGCTTTATATGGACTAAAACAGGCACCTAGAGCATGGAATGCTTGGATCAGTAGTTTTTTACAGCAACATGGATTTAGATTGGGTGATGCAGATCACAGTCTGTTCACAAAGAAGACAGATCATGGAGATGTGTTTCTAATGGTTTATGTAGATAATCTTAGCATCACTAGAGCTTATGAAGAGGGCATTGTTGAAATTAAATCATATTTACAAGCTGAATTCAGAGTCAAAGACCTTGGTGAGCTGAAGTATTTTCGTGGGATTGAGGTATCTCTACGCCTCAAGGTATATGGCTGCCTACAGAAGCAGTATGCTAATGACATGTTACAGAAGTATGGTATGGGTGAATGCAAGCCTATGAAGACACCTCTTGATAAGCTATAGATTGATGTTGGGAATGACATAGAGAATGTGACCATGTACAGACGGATAGTGAGCAACTTTATATACTTGACTATTACCTGTCTTGACCTATGTTATGCAATGGGGCTAATTAGTCAGTTCATGCAGAAGCCTCGCAAACCACATTTAGATGTAATCAGGAGGATCATGAGATATGTAAAGGGTACTACAGATTATGGGTTGTTTTATGCATATGGAAAATCTCTTGACTTGATAGGGTTTACCGATGCTGATCGGGCTGGTTGTGCCTATGACAGGAGGTCAACCAGTGGTTATTCATTTGGATTGGGCAACAATATGATTCATTGGCAGAGTAAGAAACATCCTACTGTTGTATTGTCTAGTACAGAAGCTGAGTACAGAGGATCTGCCTTAGCGGCTTGTGAAGCAGTTTGGTTGATAAAACTACTGTTGGGAGTGAAGGCGCCTCTGCCTAGCCGCCTGTGTATTACTACACTGACAGTCACCGCCACTGCACACTGTAGGTGGCGGGCGCCCATCACCGTCACTTTATTCTTTATTCTTTTAGTGACAGTTTGAATAAAGGAAGGCCCGATCACACATTGTGACTGTTGGAGTTCCCATTTCTAGTCTCTCCCTTTTCTTGCTCTTGCTCTCCCTCCATAGCTCTCGAGTCCAACCGTGGATCCGTCAGTCCCTTTCAACTGGTATCAAAGTTTTTCTTTCCAACCCTTGAGCTGGTTCGTGGCATTCTCAGCATCCCATCGACTCCCTACTTGCATTGGGTCTCCTTTTCGGTAGCCATATCCGACTCCTTCGAGCTCCCGTCACTCCCCGGCTTCCCAAAGCACCTTCCCGGCATTGTTGGGCACCTTCAGGGTATTACATCAGAGGTATTTGATCATTTTCTTCATGGTTTACTTCAGTTCTCAGGTCTCACAGGTTGTAAACAAGTTGTGGGCAGCCATAGTTCACACCTCTTGGAGCTTCCTTCACCTGGATCTTGCTTCCAGCCTATCAAGGCTTGTTGAGGCTTGGCGTGATGTAATACCCTGAAGGTGCCCAACAATGCCGCAAAGATGCTGGGGAAGCCATAGCTCACACCTCTTGGAGCTTCCTTCACCTCGATCTTGCTTCCAGCCTATCAAGACTAGCAGAGACTTGGTGTAGGCCTTCTTTGGCCCTCATTTGTGCCCCCTTTGGGCCCCATTGTTGACACGTGGGATAGCAGATCCCCCAACCAATTCACGTTTTTTTTGCGTCTGCTTCGAAATCTGGCCCAAAAATCACTCTTTTTGTCATATCTCAGGCATTCGGAACCCGATTCAAGCAAGGTAAGAGTCTAAGTTGGGATTTTCACACACTCCGGACGCGATGGGAATGTTGGATTTGCCAAATTCTGATTATGGAATCTTCTGCAACAGATTTCAGGTTTGAAACAACATGTATTTGTATGCCTATGCTTGTTTGGGCATGACTACATAACAGGTTTGATGTCTATTGCATCCCGATTGATTGGGAGATTGAAGCTACATGTAATGCTATGATTTTGGCTTGATTTTGGGACTAAAAATACACAGTTTATAACAGTAAATGCATGCTAAATATTCTTGGGCTGAAGCTATCTTTCATACTTTGACATATGCCTATTGGTTCCGGATGTATGTCTTGGGTTATGCTATGATGTATTGATCATCGAGGGACGACTTTGAGCTTGTCATTGAATCCGAATGCTTTTGGAAGCTTGAGTTTATTTCAGCCCGCACTTATTGACATTGGTATATGCTTTGACAGTGATGCTTCTTGGGTTTATGCATACCCGTTGCCTACGGCTTGATGCTCATGTCACAGTTGATTACCCTATGCATACGTTGAGCTTGAGTGCTCATTGAAGCTCCACCTTGGATGCATTTTGGATTCCTAGAGTAGTCTTGGATGTTACTTGGCTTGTCAGAGTTTGGATTGGGATGTATTTGATGTCTTACATGCTTACGGATGCTACATATGGATGTTGTACCACGTACATGTTCGGGATGTACTATTGATGTATTGTCTTGGACTTATGTCATTGGCACTGTGTCTTGCCTTGGCTTGAGCTCTTGAGCTCGTACATATAACTTTTGTGCCAGTGGGAGCATTCTTGAATGCTTATCAGACATTGAGCATGTGGTACTTTTATGCATTGAGCAGTTACAGATACTTGAGACTTTGGGACTTCTTACCTTTTGGGATGATACATCATATGTTTTGGTTCACTGTATGCTTATGAGCTAAGTCTCAGTTTTGGATCCGTATCTTTGTGAACTGACACCTACTTGTGTCAAGTTTTGGTAGTGGCAGGAACACTTTGCCCCATTGACTGGGGGGTGTGCCTACTCATACAAATGATGTTTGTATGACATACTTGGGTGTTGGATTCATGCTTATCGACCGTCATATGCTTATGCTATGCCCGCATGATGCCGGCTTTGGTCTTGGCAATATCTAATTGCCTTGGGATCTGATTTTAGCACTGTTAGCTCTCTTTTACTGAAATCTAAAATTTATTACAGAAAGCATATATGTATGGACTGACATGAATTTTTCATGCTAAAACACTCTGAAATGATGTACTTTCACTAGTACTTGGTGGGCAGCAACTTTAATTCCACTTTCCTCGCCATTTTCCCTCAATATTGGTAATTTTTTGGTCATTTTTTGTAGTAAACAACAAGCAGTTTTGAACTGTCTACCATCTTCTAGCCTGCATTATGGTGAGTTCGTCCACTGATCATGCTATTTTAACATCACTAAGCTTGATGGTACGAATTACTCTTATTGGAAGAGCTAGATTTGGTAGGTATTGGTGCAGAAATCGTAGATCAAACCTTTGAAGTTGAGCGGGCATCCGCTTGCAACTATGCCAGATGAGGAATGGATTGAGCTTGATGAGTTATGCAAGTCCATTATTGTATTGTCTCTCACAGAATAGGTTCATTATAATGTCTTTGAGGAAGAACAGAGTGCATGGCAGTTGTGGGAAAAGATCAAGAATCTCTATGACAAGAAAAGTCCAGCGAGTCAAATGTATTAGCTGAAGCAGCTTATGGATCTGTGCATGAAGGAGAATGTGACTATGTCTGCTCACTTGAGCCAGTTTGATGCTATACTCAAGAACTTGACTTCGTAGGACATCACTTTTGCAGAGGACGTCACTCCTCTTTTCTTGCTTGGTACTCTTAATGAGTCATGGGATGTATTCCGCACTGCATTATGTGCCTCTACTACTACCTTGAAATTATATGATGTTGAGAGTGCTCTTCTGCAAGAAGAGGTTAACCGTAAGAATTTGGATACCTCTCGTGTGTCTCATGCTATGACAGTTAGAGGAAGGAATGATGGATATGGAAAGCATGGCAGTGGTAGTGGCCGTGGACAGGATTCTCAAAAATCTCGGTCCAAGTCTCATGGGAAGTCACGTAGCAAATCCCGTGGCAGGAATGCAGATGTTACTTGTCACCATTGTGGGAAAACGGGCCATATTAGGCCACAATGCAATGAATTGCACAAATGAAAGGCGCAAAAATAAGGGGATAGACAAAGTGCAGGATAAGTCTTCTGATCGCAGCATAGTACTTGCAAAGTCCAGTGTTAAAATTGAAGAGATCAATGTTATGCAACCTGAGAATGTTGATGATGATAATTATATCCTAGCAGCTTCTTCTAGTGCTTTGCAGATGCCAGAGATACACTCTATGTATGCACAGTGTCGGCTCTTGGACTTAGTTGCGTCCTTTCATGTGACACCTTGCCGAGAGTGGTTTCATTCATACCATACTATTTCGGGTTCTGTGCGCTTGGGTGATGACAGCTCTCTTGATATTGTGGGCATTGGTGATGTTAGGCTGCAGTTTCCTTCTGGTAACAGTTTTGTTATGTAGGATGTACATCATGTACCTGCTTTGACACGCAGTCTCATGTCAACTGGACAGCTTGATGATGCAGGTTATCATGTATCTTTTTGAGACTCTGCATGGAAGATCACTCATGGCAGACTTGTGACTGTGAGAGGTGCCAAGGCTGGTAGTCTCTACCCCTTGATGGTATCAGCTTCTTCCCTTGATCATGTTTTGTCTGTGGGTTCTATCCCACATGTATCTCTTTGGCATGCCCTTTTTTTGGGCCATATGTCTTTGAAGGGAATAAAAATGCTTTCTGGTTTGTAGTACTTTACCGCCCCTTGATTTTGCATGTTTTGATTCATGTGAGCATTGTCTTTATGGTAGGCAGACTAGGTCTACTAAGAGCGGAATTTTAATGTCGAGAAGTGCTTAAAAATAGCTAAAAATTACGAATATCAAGGGAAAAATATTCAACGTCGAAGGCGGCGGCTCGACCTAGGACGATTTTAAGCGTCAAAGTGCTTTAAAGGCGCCCGAGAGACACTTGTTGATTTTTGATAATTTTTCAAACTGCTGTGCAGGTTGTCAAGAGTTACTGGCCAATGCGGGATGTCAAGCCGGATGCCCAGGATTTTTTAGAGCTCAATTCGGACACCGGACGGGGAAGGAGCCAAGAAATGGGCAAGATTTGAAAAGGTGGACCAAACTTTGGTCAAGTAGTCATGACCTTTGGGGGGGGACATATAGCATTTGATGTAGCACAAATTGTGGGGAAGAAGAGATGAGGAAAAAACCTGGAAGAATGGCGCCTATTTGATGCCCGAAATTTGTGCCATGAATGGATGAGGGCGTGATGGTTGGCTGCAAGCAACCCACCCAATTGATCATGGGGGCCAACTACTCCTTCCCCTGGCTGGTCTTATCACCGCCTCTCGCCCGTCAAATGGTGGCCTCAATGGAAATCTCTGATTTTAGTCTTTCTCTCTCCTCCCTCTCTCTCCTCTAGAGGCAGATTCATGTGGGAAGAAGAAGGATCGACGGATGCTTGTCCAACCGAGATGGGATTGATTCGTGATGCAAGAGGAGGGTAGATTGCTGATTCCGGACTGTCATGGACATTAATGGCTGCTGGAAATCAGTCCCGAAATATGGCAAATAAAAACCCGCAACCCGCAAAGAACGGTAATATTATTTTCTTACAAAGGGAATTGATGTTTTATGCAATTTGCTTCATGAAATATTGTTCCCATGGGCTGATTATGCATTATGTTGTTGTTTGCTATGAGTTTGATTAGTTAATGCTCAGAAAATCAGAAAATCATATGTGTTATGACTGAAATTAATGGTATAAAACCCGTAAAACACGCGTTTAAGAGGCAAAATGGGGGTTTTTTGCAAAATAAAGGGGAAATACGAGATATAACATCAATAAAACCTGAACTTTTGCTGTCAAAGAACTTAAGGGCCACAACCCATAATCAATTTCAATTTCTAATCATTTTTATTGAAAATAATAGAGAAAAAATACCAAAAAATGGTGGAAAATGGGTTTTAAATGGGAGAAAATTAGGAAACGATAAAGAGAAAATTCCAAAAAATTACATAAGTGTTTGTGCAATGTATAATGAAGGTAGAGCACGAGGTTAGCCTCGGTTTACCCTCATTTCTATGTTTTTGTCTGTATTTATTGCTTTCTCTACAAAGAAATACACATAAAACGACTCTTACACCTATCAACGATTGCAAAACATTAAACGGTAGGGTGAGAGGAGAGTTTGAGCGTCAAAGTACAATCTTAAATCTGATTTATGTGTTGCATCATGGTTATAGGACGTTGTTTTAAAATAAAGGAAAAGGCAGCATGAGCGTAAGGCTCGGTGTCTCTCCTTGTTTCAATACATAAACGTTAGTATGGAAATCATGAAAAGATTGGTTTCGCACGATACAAAATGCTGATTTTCTTTTGTTTGTGCACTAAACCATTCACATTATGCACTATGCATGGTTCATGGTATCGAAGGAAAAATCTCCTGGACTGTATAGCAATTGTTTTCTTAGGACTTTGACCCATGATTGAGAGTGTGAGGTTATCCCTTGCCGTAGGGTAGAGGGTCGGTTTCCTAAGGGACTGTGAAGTGAGGAAGCATGGTATATCTCCTGGAAATACGAGAAATATAAAAGAGAGGAGTTTTTGTTCATTTGTGTTATATGTTTAGCAGCACATCAAAGGGCCAATCCCTGAGATGTAGGAGAGCTGCAGTGGGGCTCCGACTATTAGTCGGTGGAGTGCCTCCTATATGTGTGTGTGATCGTGGCATTGCCAATGTATAAGGGATCTCCCTTTGAGGAGTTTTAGGGAAATGTTGGACTATAAACTATAAACGCATGAATTAAGCTTTAGGGTAGTTTGTCCTTCAGCCTTAGAAGGAAGTTGGTTTATGTCCTCTGACAAGGACCGTCAAGCCGAAATCCAAAGAGCAGAACGTGCTGAGAGTGCTAGGTGGCGGACATATTCCATTAGGTGCAGGAGGAAGCATAAGTTCTTCCTCTCCTCCACCAAGTCTACCCACTTCAAGTGGGGATGTGAATCCGTTAGTTCAAGATCCTACTGCTAATGCGATTGTCACCATGGCACAGCCTATTGCGATTCCTACAGGGATGCCGGATTTACCAGCTTTAGGAGTTCCCTTACCCATTTTTAATGGGTTAGCGGAAGAGGATGCAGAATTTCACATTTGTGAATTTCAGAGACTGATGTTCAATTATCGCATCCAAGATGAGGGACATCTCATGATGTTCTTCAATATGACGTTAAAAGGAAGGGCTGCGGTATGGTATCACAGCATAGAGTCTGGAACCATAACCACCATTGATAAATTCTATACAGCTTTCCGAGTGGAATATGCCCCTGAAAGAGGTGGCCAATATTGGTTGCGGGTCTTGAATGTAACACACCAAGACCCTCATGAGAATGTAAAAGCATATGCTAAGAAGTTGAAGGAAGTATTCCGTAAGTTACAAACTTACATTCCCATTCCACCGACTGGCCAACTGTAATATTTTTTGCATGGGTTGGACTTTAATATCCAAGTACAATTGAGCAGTGTAGCCTTAGTAGATATAGACACCGCTATTACGCAGGCAGAGGGAGAAGAAGCACGATTACAAATGGCCTACTCCTCTTGAATGAATGTTAATGGGGGTTTAGTACCTAGTGGCAATCTAGCATTGACGAATGGAAGTCAAGGGATGCCTATGACTAACCCTAATGGGAGAGGGAGTGTGGTTTCGAATGTACCTCTATTACCGGCTCCTCCCAGTGTGAGTATGCCTATGGCAAGTCAGTTGGCTCCACCAAATGTTGGAGGCCAAGTTTCGAATTCTAACGTTGCTCCTGTGGGTCAACAGCTAGTGCCAAATCAGATTGTTAGGCCAATGGAATGACGGGTTGACGATCGAGGCTACGAGTCGAGTGCATCTAATGTCCTTGGCGAAGTTAAGGACATGATGAAGCATTATACCGATATGATCTCCGAGCAATATCGACAAATAGCCATCGATGTTAATTTTTTGAAGAAGCAACAAAATCTGATAGGGAGTCGACGCCCTGAAGAGGGTGGACCCTCTAGATTCAGTTGTAAATGGTGTGGTGGACAGCACTTCCCCAGAAACTGTCCAAATGTGAAATGTGATATTTGTGGGAAGTCGGGCCATTTAGCTGCTACCTGTTGGAGTAAGATTAGCTCTCTCCAACAAGGGAGTAAACAGCTGGGCCCAGTGAATCATAGAGCATAAGGAAATAACTTGCAGCAGAATGATGCACCAAGGCAAATACTACAGAGAGGAAAAACAACTATAGAAGAGTTACCACAAGGCAATGGAGTCAGCCTTATTGAGGTTGTGCGAGTCAATGATGCTAAAACCTCTAACTTAAGAGCCGTGACAAGAGGCCAAAAGGCTAAAGAGGTTGACAAAGATAATACAAAACTGGTTGAGGCAAACCCTAAACAAGGGGATAAGGGGACGCAAGTGCAGAATCCTAGCATGGAGGGGGGACTGCTAAGGCCGGTTGACAGAAAAGGCGACCCTAAGAAGGATGAGGAAGTGCCAAGAAAGAAGGCAAGAGCCAAGAAAGAAGCACCAAAACCGGTCCAAAGACCAAAAGAGAGGATGGTTTGACAAGAAAAGAGAGCTTTGGCTACTTATCATGACTTTGATTTAGCGAGTTCTCTTTGTGAAGTCAAATGAGATGTGAACCTATTGCAATTGATCAAATTATCTCCAGGAGTATGCAAGGAATTTAAGAAGATCCTGCGTATCGGGTATATTGTGGAACCTCTGGGCATAGCACGAGTAGGGGAAGATTGGTTTGACCATGCTGAAAAGAACTGCCCTAGGGTTCCAGCTTATGTAGATGGAATATTAGTGGAACATGCCATTGTAGACACTGGATCCTCCGTCAATATCATGAGTTCAGAGTTGATGGAGAGGTTGGGTCTAGGCATCCAGAAAGACAGCTCCACTCTTCTGAGAATGATTGATGACAGTTTAAGACAACCAGAAGGTTGCGTGACTAAGTTCCATGTTACGGTTGCAAGTGTAGAATGTTTCTTGGACTTTAGGGTGATTATATTTTCAGGACGCCCTAGCTATCGAGTTTTGCTAGGAAGGCCTTGGATCTTATGAACAGACTGTCAAGTCGATATACCCGCCGGTCGAGTGGTTCTAGGTAGAGGTGCTAATCGAGTAATAGTTGATGCTTATCCTAAGTCTCCTCAAAGTGAGAGAGCTCCTTTATCTGAATTAGAGACAACAGATGATCCATCTGGTAGTGAGACATCATCTAGTGACGAATCTAAAGAGGGTCCACTACAAAGGATATCTATCAGATAACTCTAAATGAGCCAATAGAACCGCAAGATAGGATAAGAGATGCGGATGTGATTGAGTTAGACCTTGGCACGCCGAATGATTCGCGGCCAATTAAATTAGGTTCCATGCTTAGTTTAGCAGAAAGGGAGGACTATGTGTCCTTGATTCAAGAATTCCGCGATATCTTTGCTTGGAGTTATGATGAGCTGAGAGGTATCCCTCCCAGCCTGGTTGTTCATACTATTCCTGTAAAAGAAGGCAGTCGTCCTGTGCATCAGAAGGTAAGGCGTATGCCTTTTGAATTGAGGGAGGGGCTGTTTGAGGAGTTACAGAAGTTAAGGAAAGCTGGTCTAATCTTTCGTGTACAACACAAAGAATGGTGTTCACCCGTTGTTATCAGGAAGAAGAAAAAAAACTAGATCCGATTATTTATAGATTTTAGAGAGCTGAATAAGCAGACAGTTAAGGATTACTACTCGTTGCCGTTTATTGACCAGATTTTGGATCAGCTAGCGGGTAGGGAAATATATTCGTTTATGGATTGCTTTGCAGGATATAACCAGATGGCAATTGCAGAAGAGGACAAGTTGAAAACAACTTTTATTACTGTCTTTGGTACTTTCGCGTACCATGTGATGGCCTTTGGTTTGTGCAATGCACCTGGATCGTGGCAACGAACAGCAGACAAGACCTTTGGTGACATCTCCCCAGATGAGTTGAAAGTATTTATTGATGACCTGGGGGCAGCCACTGTAAGGGAAAGGATGTTTATTATTTTAAGAAAGTGCTTTGAGCGCTGCAGACAATTTTGTATCGCTCTTAACCCACGAAAGTGTGTTTTTTGAGTACCTTATGGGCTATTGTTAGGCCATGTGGTTAGTTCAGTAGGGATAGCAATTGACCCTGAAAAGATCAAGGTTATAGTTGCTATGAGTCCACCACGCACTCCGAAAGAGGTTCATAGCTTTCTATCACATCGATAGGATACTATCGGAGGTCTATAAATGCCTTGGCAGAAAGAACATTGCCATTAACGAACTTATTATCCTTTAGTTGTTCATTTGAATGGAGCAACCCTTGTAAGGTAGCTTTCGAGGATGTGAAATAGGAAGAAGTGAGGTGTTCTATATATTTTCAACAGCCACCATGCATAGTATAAGCTGTTGTTTAGCCCAAATTTGGGAGGAAAAGTTGTTAGAATATCAAGCTCATTTAGTGTGTGTTGACCGACATGAGCTGGACACAGCTAGTCTAGCCATAGTAGTTAGATACATTAAATAAGTCGGTGCCTTTGGTGTGAATGGTCTTATGACCGTAGGTTGTATCTTTCACTATTCAGTGTGGTTTGATTATTGTGTGTGAGAGAGGAAGCTTGTTGCTTCACTCTGCCTTTCATCACTCTGCCTCTTTGAATCTGAACATGGTATCAGAGCCATGAATGGGCTCACTGGTGGAATGCACTCAATAAGAAGACTTGAAGAGTGAACTGAAGAGCTGGAAAAAGAAGAGGACTGACTGTCATTTCCATCAAAGGTCACACTAGAGGTATGTACTGTGAAGCATTGGAGTCTCATGGCTTGAAGCAGGGTTGTGGCTTGCTGAGGAGTCTTCCAAGGACTGATTGAGCACCAGGGAGTGCATCATTATCATAGTAATGAGCAAGATGTGCAGCAGCACAGATCTGCCCAGGCTGCATGTTTGCGCCTGCTGAAGGCATGGCTTCTGCTGAAGCAAAACTGACATGAGCACTGTACAAAAGGTCATCAAATGCTAGTGAGCAGACACTAGAAGGTAGTTCAGGGTTACAAGAAGTCATTGCTTGTGTTGGAGTTCTCTTATGAGCTAAAATCAGAGTACACAGACCTGGAACAGAAGGCTGAACTGCTGTATACAGTGTATATACAGCATATGCAATACTTTGGAAGAGCCTTGAAGCTCTCTGACATGCTTTATGGACCTCACTAGAGCCTAGGAGCATTCTAGAAGACATAAGTATCAGTTCTCAGGACTTTGAGCTGAAGTTCCTTGAAGAAAATACTCAGATTTGGAAGTGTAAACAGGCTGGAAACCTGTCTCAGAACAGTGGGCAGCAAGCATTAGCTTTCACTGAAGCATTACTTGACACTTGGCTGGGATCTACCATATGTATGACATGGGATATGTATGCTGGAGGTTTATGGATTGGGTTGAGCATCAAGGGATCATGGAAGTTGAAGTCTAAGGCTGGTGATTACTACAGTGACATTGTCTCAGTGGTTGCAAGCGGTAAATGCAATATATATAAATTGGATTCATGAAGACAGGATGCCTATAGTTACCCGAATGCTCATGTATTGAACCTAAAACTTCAAAGTGAATGTCTAACATGATTTGAGGCTATTTTTGGAGCTAGTTTGATTGTGGTTTACTGAGAAGTTGCTAACTGCAATTTGTAAGCAGAAGGCTTGATACTTATACTTGCTATTTATGCACTGATTTGTGCCCCATTGGTTATGCTCAGTTTGCTACATGTACTAGCAAATGTCTATGAAGGTTTGGGATATGTATGCCATGTATACTACTCAGTTTTGAGCTTGAAATCACTGCTGGTCACTCACAGAATTACAGTTTTCAGACTGCATATATGTACCCTGGCAGTGAGGTTGCAGGAGTTCAAACCGAAGTGAATACATAGTATTTGCATTGACTGCTTTACTCACAGGTTAAGCCACTTGGTGTGAGTTGTTTTGGACTGTTAGTGGGCTGAAATACCCTGGTTTTTTACTGCAATTAATTGCAGAAAACTGTCATAAACAGTTCCGGGCTGAAGTTGAACTGTTAAGAAAATCTTGGTTTGCAGGTAGTCAGACAAGGTCTGCAACATGGCAAATGCTGATAGAACTGATAATGTAACCCAGATTGTGGGAGAAAAGCTTGATAGCAACAATTATGCAATATGGAAGTTCCGCATGGAGAACTTTCTGATAGGCAAAGGATACTGGGACTTAGTGACAGGTGTTGAGGCTGAACCTGAAGTTCCAGATAGGAATCCTACAGCTGATCAAAGACGAGCACATCGAGCTTGGACGGAAAGAACTCGCAGAGTTTTACATTGGCTATCATTATGTATCTCGGATGCTATGGTGATGCAGATCATGAACTGTAAATCCCCAGCAGATGCATGGAACATATTGGTCAGGTACTATGGCACAACTACGAGTGCCAGGAAGATACAACTGAAGCAAAAATTCAACAACATAGAGAGGAGGAACAGATCCATACAGGACTATGTCACGGAAATTAAAACCTTAGCAGATCAGCTCGCATCTGTTGGCTCACAGGTAGAAGATGAGGATATGGTTGCAGTGACCTTAAATGGCTTGGGTCCGGAGTATAAGTCTTTTGACACTTCAGTATCTGTGCGGGCTGAGATGCCTGATTTTAATGAGCTGGTTGCATTATTGATTCATGAAGAGGTGAAGCTTGGCTTAGCTACAGGGTCAAGCAGCTCTAAGAATAAGGATGCAGTTTTTTATTCGAATCAGCGTGGTCGTGGTAGCCGTGGTAGAGGCTATGGATCTGGCAGAGGAGGCCAGCAGAATGCATCCTATAGTAATAGCAATCAGCAGTCATCAAATGCAAGAGGTAGTGGCAACTTTCGAGGCAGGGGGAGATTGAACTCCCGTGGCAGAGGCTCATGGCAGCAGCAGCGTCAGTCAGACAATCCAAATAAGGACAAGGATTGTCACTACTGCGGAAAGTATGGGCATATTGCAAAGGATTGCTGGAAGAAGCAGGGAAATCAGAAGGGCAAGCAGCATGGACATTATGCTACGTCCAGTCAGGCAGATGACTCTGGTGATAGACTGTTTGCCATGCAATATGTCAAAGATAAGGCTGCTGAAAAATCATCTGATGATGCAGTGTGGTACATTGACTCGGGGGCATCGAATCACATGACCCCTCATGGTGATTGGTTCACGGATATGGTGGCTGAAAAGCATGGCTATGTATGCACAGGTGATGACACGCAGCATAGCATTGAGCATAAAGGCAAAGTGCCTCTAGTTGTACATGATGGCAGGAAGAAGAATCTTCATGATGTTTTGCATGTTCCTTCGATTACGAAGAACCTATTGTCTGTGGGTCAAATGACAGAGCAAAACTTGCAGGTTCGCTTCAATAAGCATGGATGCTTTATTGAAGAGTTTGGCAATGGATGCAAGTTGATCGCGAAAGGCCACAGAAATGGAAGAATGTTCACTCTTGATGCTACACTGCCAGAGCTGAATTCCGCTATGTTTGCTCAGGGTTCTGGCACTATCAGGGACTTAGAGATTTGGCACAAGAGAGTGGGGCATGTCAATTTGCAGAGGCTGCAGACCATGCAGAAGAAGCAGCTGGTAACAGGGCTACCTAGATTCCAATATTCAGATATTGGTCATGTCTGCGAGGCTTGCCAGTTTGGTAAGCAGTCACGATTGCCGTTTGTCAGGCATGTAAGACAGAGTACATGACCACTGCAGTTAGTGCACTCTGATGTTTGGGGACCAGCTCATAATGCATCTATGGGGGGTTCCAGATACTATGTATCCTTCATTGATGACTACAGTCGATATACCTGGCTTCACATATTGAAAACAAAAGATGAGGTCTTTGCTGTTTTTCAGAAATTTAAGGCACAGGTTGAGAAGGAATTTGAGTGTTACATCTCTTGCTTGAGATCTGATAGCGGTGGGGAGTATGTCTCCAATGAATTTGCTGATTTTTTGGCTGAAAATGGCATTCGTAGGCAGCTAACCTGCAGCTACACTCCGCAGCAAAACGGAGTAGCTGAAAGGAAGAACAGGGTTCTGATGGAAGCTGCTAGGGCCATGATGAATGAGAAGCATATGCCGCCCTACTATTGGGTAGAGGCTGTTGTGACAGCCGCATATATTCTAAACAGGACTCCCACTGCAGGCGTTCATGACATGACACCGTTTGAGAGGCTCTATGGCTATAAGCCGGATGTAAGACACATGAAGGTCTTTGGCTGCCTTGCTTACGTGCACATTCCAGATGAGAAAAGGAAAAAGTTGGATCCCAAAGCGCATAAGAGTGTGTTCATTGGATACTCGCAGGAGAAGAAGGCATACAAATGTTATGATCCCTCTACCAGGGAGACTTTGGTAAGCAGGGATATCATCTTTGATGAGCTGGGCTCTTGGTATGTCTCACCAGTTGCAGTGCCATCCGATCTGCCTTCCACTCATGTATCTACAGTTGATATGCAGCAGAGCACTGCTATGACAGGACCTATCAGTCAGACAGTATCCCCATGGACAGGGAGATTGAGGAGCTCACCGTCCACTGACACAGGTATGTCAGTGAGGGGGAGACATGATGTCTTGGACAGCAAAGGAAAAGAGAAAGTTAGTGAGGATGGTATGATGACACCTGGCAGAATGACTTCGGGCTATGAGTCTAGTGATACTTTAGACAGCGAACTTGGTATTCCGACTGTCTATACGCCTGGCACGAGGCAGAACAGGTACATTCCGCCTCATGAGAGAGGTGAATCGAGTAGTGCACCACAGCCTAGACGATCGCAGAGGGTCAGATACCCTGTTGACAGGTTGACATACTCTGGTTATTCTGCAAAGCATTATGCATACATGACAAAAGTGATGGAGATCAAAGAACCAGGTACTTATGCTGAAGCAGCAAAGGATGAAAACTGGTGCATGGCTATGGACGAAGAGATGAAAGCCTTGGCTGAAAATCAAACTTGGGATTTGGTACCACTTCCTGAAGGGAAAAAGCCTGTTGGCTGCAAGTGGGTTTATAAAATCAAATGTAAGTCTGATGGCAGTGTAGAAAGGTACAAAGCAAGGCTGGTCGCTAAAGGATATGCTCAGCAGTATGGCTTGGATTATGATGAAACATTCAGCCCGGTTGCAAAAATGGCAACCATACGAACTGTTATTGCCTTGGTTGCTGCAAAAGGCTGGAAATTGCAGCAGATGGATGTTAAGAATGCATTCCTCAATGGTGATTTAACAGAGGATGTATACATGGTTCAGCCGGAAGGGTATGAGCACCCTGATTTTCAGCATTATGTGTGCAGGCTGAAAAAGGCACTGTATGGGCTGAAGCAGGCTCCGAGAGCCTGGCATGCTAGGATCAGCAGTTACTTGCAGAGTCTTGGATTTGTTGTTGGCAGGGCTGATCACAGCCTGTTTACAAAGAAGACTGACAGTGGCTTGGTAGTGCTGGTCATATATGTTGATGACCTGATAATCACTGGAAATGATGACATGGGAATTCAGCATGCTATGAAGATGCTGAAATCTGAATTTGACATGAAAGATCTGGGAGATCTGAAGTATTTCTTGGGTATTGAGGTCGTACCAGCTGAAAATGGCTTATGGCTGATGCAGAAGCACTATGCCATGGAAATGCTTAAGAAGTATGGCATGGCTGAATGCAAACCACTGGATACACCTCTGGACCATAATGTAAAGCTAGACATGAACACTGGGGCTGAAGTAGAAGATGTGACTATGTACAGGCAGATGGTCGGCAGTCTGATTTACTTGACCATCACTAGGCCTGACTTGAGCTATGCAGTAGGGCTGATAAGCCAGTTTATGCAAAAGCCGAGAAAGCCGCACTTGGATGCAGTTAGACGCATCATGAGGTATGTTAAGTCCACTGTAGACTATGGGCTGTTCTATGTCAGAGATAAGCCCTTGATACTGATTGGATACACAGATGCAGATTGGGCAGGATGCTCAACTGACAGACGATCTACGAGTGGCTATGCCTTTGGCTTTGGTAGCGGCATGATCAGTTGGAGCAGCAAGAAGCAGCCTACGGTTGCTTTATCTAGTACTGAGGCAGAGTACAGGGGGGCTGCATTGGCAGCATGTGAGATTGCTTGGCTGCTCAAGCTTATGGCTGACTTGGATATTCAGGTTGATGCTCCAGTGAAACTGTTATGTGATAATCTGAGTAGTGTACTCCTGGCCATGAATCCAGTTTACCATGCCAGGACAAAACACACAGAGGTACACTACCACTTTATTCGTGAGATGGTCCTTGCAGGAAAGGTTGATCTTATGCATGTGAGGACTGATGAGCAGGTAGCAGATATCTTTACCAAGTCTCTGGGTAAAGATAAGTTCTGTGGTTTTAGACAGCTACTTGGAGTACATATGCTGTCTTGAGCTTGAGGGGGAGTGTTAGAATATCAAGCTCATTTAGTGTGTGTTGACCGACATGAGCTGGACACAGCTAGTCTAGCCATAGTAGTTAGATACATTAAATAAGTCGGTGCCTTTGGTGTGAATGGTCTTATGACCGTAGGTTGTATCTTTCACTATTCAGTGTGGTTTGATTATTGTGTGTGAGAGAGGAAGCTTGTTGCTTCACTCTGCCTTTCATCACTCTGCCTCTTTGAACCTGAACAAAAGTGGTATCATCCAATAGCTTTTGCTAGTCAAAAATTGGGCATTTCAGATATTAATTACACCTACATGGAGAAGTTGTGTCTTGCGATGGTCTTTGGGACTAAGAAATTCAGACACTACATCCTCTATGAAAAGGTAGTGTTCTATACAAAGGCGAAAGGACTTAGATTGCTTATGAACAAGCTGCAGCCGCCTGATCGTTTGGCAAAGTGGTTAATCACTTTGCAGGAGTTCGATTATGAGATTAAGAGTAAGCCATCGTGGTTGCAGGGTATTGTGGAATGCCTTGTGGATTTCGGGGAGCCAAAAGAGACTTTGGCTGAAGGAAGTGATATTGAGGCAATGTTTAAAATTGATACAGCTTCTATCCCATCTTGGTATGCTGCTATTACATACTATTTATCAACAGGAGAGACGGGAACTGGTTTGTCGAAAGATGAAAAGAGAAAAATCAAACAACAGGCTTTGAAGTTTTCCTTGATCGCAGGGACGCTATATCGGCAAGGTGTTGATGATATCTACCGTTGATGTGTGATGCTTGACGAGGTTCCTTTTATCTTAGAAGAGTGCCATGACTCTGCATGTGGAGGACACTTCGCGGGACAGTTGACGACGCAAAAAGCGTTAAGAGCTGGATATTGGTGGCCGTCCATCTTCCAAGATTCTTTTGAGTATGTAAAGAAATGTGATACATGTCAAAGGCATGACATTAGAGAAAATAGGAAACATCCACTTATGCCTATCATGGCTATCCTTCCATTTGAGAAGTGGGGCATTGACTTTGTGGGTCCTATTACTCCGTTGTCTACTACCCAAAAGAGGTATATTATAGTGGCCACTGATTATTTTACAAAATGGTCAGAAGCGCAGGCGACGAGGCAGGACAATGTAAAAGAGACTACAAGTTTCCTGTTAGAGCAGATAATCTGCCATTTCGGTCCCCCGAGGGAATTTGTGTCGGACCGTGGAACTCATTTCCTGAATAAAGTGATCAAAATCTTGATAGAAGCTTGGCAAATCAAGCATAATAAAACGACTCCTTATAATCCGCAAGCAAACAGACAAGTTGAAAGTACTAATAAATAGCTTGTGGGGATCTTGTCTAAGATAGTCTCTAAGAAGAAACGAGACTAGGACAAGAAGTTGTATGTGGCAGTATGGGCGTACAATACAATGTTCAAGCGAGCTACCGACCATACTCCATTTAAATTAGTTTATGGGGAAGAGTGTGTGTTACCCCTCGAGATCGAATTGCCAACCATACGATTTGCAATTAACCATTCTTTGGAGATGAGGATTCCCTTTTTGAATGTTTCACGACCATAGCCCACCTGGATGAGCTGAAGTTGCAGAGCTTACTACACCAAGAGGTAGCCAAGCGTCGGATGAAGTAGTTGCATGACCTCATAGTGAAGAAATATACCTTTAAAAAAGGGCAATTAGTCCTCTATTACGATGAGCATAGGGAGTTGTTTCCAGGGAAGCTGGAACCTAAATGGGATGGGCCCTACAAGATTGTCAGGTTAGGGAAAAATAGGTCTACGGCTTTATTAGCTTATCTACAAGGAGTAGAGTTTAAAAATAAGGTTAATCTTAATAAGATTAAACCTTATTATTTCTAAGTATGCTAATATAGAGAAATGCATTGTAGGTCCATGCTAGGAATGATTTGAGACCTGCAAAAGAGCTTAAAGTTGGTTGATGGGTCGGTTAATTCCTTATTTGGAGCACCCATATCTGGAGCAGAGATACCACCAGGGGAAACTTATTTGGTGGAGCAAATGATACAAAGTGATTGAGCAAGAAGATGGAACCTTTGTGTGGGAGATTAAAGTCTTCTGCCATCACTGCTTACGACTGTTGACAAGTATCCCTGTTGACTTTAATGAAGAAGGTGGGATGGAGCCGTTAGTTCATCCTCTCAATATGCTAAACTTTGATTATCATAATTACGAATAGAGGAGTTCGTGATGGCCAGCTGTGTAAACCCATTGTGGACGTACACATTATATTTTGATGGAGCGTCCAGGGGCCCTAACAAAAAAGGAAGTGTTGGGGTAGTAATCCCAGATCCCCGACGTAGAGTTACGATGAAGTTAGCTGCTTATCTCGGGGTAGGATTCACTAACAATATGGCATAGTATAAAGCCTTGATTATGGGACTGCATATTGCCAAACAAGGTGGTATTCGTTGGTTGTTAGTAAAAGGGGATTCCCAGTTGATCCTGAATCAGCTAGATGGGACATACACAGTGCGGAATCCCATTCTCTATATGTATCATCGAACTGCTATGACCCTACTTGAAGAGTTTGAGAGAGTCTCTCTTCAGCTGATTCCACGTTACTGGAATCAGTTTGCGGATTCATTGGCAAATCTTGCTTATGAGAAAGACCTCTTCTTCAATTGTGGTCCTAGTTTCAATGATGAAACAGGACCCAGTCGCTTGTGGGGAATGTTATCAGAGCATGCGATATATGGCAGACGATGGTTGATATGGGTGATGCAAAGAGTAGCCGAGACCGATCTACCGTTATTATCTTGGACCCATAGGTTGATTAGACAACATATTATGTGTACGCCTCTTGCTATCTATGTAGGAGGGATGGGTCATAACCTTATGCATTTAGTTTAGGGCTACGAGCCCTGTGGTTTTCCTCCTTGGAAAGGAGCTTATTATTGTATATTTGTGCTATTCGAGGGACGGATGTGTAGGTGTTATTCTGTTTGATCTCGTTAGGCCAAGAGGGCCCGTGTTGCGAAGTGTTATTACTTTATTTCGTTAGGCCAAGAGGGCCAGTTTTCTGTTTAGTGCAGGTGCAATTAATGGTTTCTTGTTTAGTCTTGTGCTAGACAGGTTCGGAAGAAGAGCTTGGAAGGAGCCTTTGTTGCGCAGAAGCTTCTCGTGGCCCTATCCACGTGATATCTTTCCTTTATGAGTACTGTGGTTTTTATGTTATATGTGTTTGTGTACTTGTTAAGGGGTTTTCCGTTTCTTATTGGGGACCGGCATCCAAGGCATGAAGTACCGAGGTTTAGGTTCAGTATGTTTGAGGGAGGTCTGAGTAGTCATTGCCTCCTGTAAAGACATTGTCAGGCATTGAAATACCTGTTTTAGAAGTAGTCCTAGTGACCATGTTCTGCTAGCCTGCTAGGTGGCCGTTCTAGGAGTTCTTATTAGTTGTGAGGCAGTTAGAGAGGCCTGCAGAAGAAAATAATGATGATAAAAAGAAACCCTGAATATATGAAAAGACAATAAAAATATACAAAGGTGTGTAAAAAGGGGTTCTAACCCCTATAAAAATAGAAAAGGAAAGAAAGAAAATTTTATGAGCAGTTGATCATCGCCTAGTGAAGGCCTGGTAGGTTCCTGGGGACGAGTCAGACTCGGGGCCAATGCTTTGTCTTCCTAGGAGTGGCATCTTGCTTGAAAAGAAGAAATTAAGGAAGGTTGGAGCGATAATAAAAGTGAGCGTCAAAAAAGGATTGTGTCACCTTTTGAGGGCTTGGTAGGTTCTTGGGTACCGAGACAGGTCCTGAGGCCGATGCCCTGTTCTCCTTGGATCACTACGCTCATCTCCCTCCTTTTTACATGCCCGAGTATGTCAATACAATAAAAACCCTAAAAGAAGAAATGTGCTAAAAGAAAGTACTTCTTGATCAGGCTATAGGAGTCCTCGTCTAGTAGGAGCTCCTAGTTGTGTTGTCCTTAGTTAGGTAGGTAGTTCAGACCACCACTTAGGGAAACCTCTCTGATAGTTCTTTTTAGTTTGGCCGTGTTGGAGTAGTTGGTTAGTGACTAGCTTCGGACCGTCTATCAGATTATGCTAGGCCTACTCCTTGAGGATGTCATGCCTTGGTTTTGTCAGGGGGTAGGGTGAGCACTGTGTTGTGTTTAATACGTATCTACTTTGTATCAGCTTGATGCTCCCTTTGGTTGTTTTGTGCAGATCTACTATGGGATTCGATGGGCTGAGTCGCCCTATCCCGTGGTCGCCAATGAGAGCGGAATTTTGATGTCTAGAAGTGCTTAAAAATAGCTAAAAATTACGAATATCAAGGGAAAAATATTCAACGTCGAAGGCAGCGGCTCGACCTAGGACGATTTTAAGCGTCAAAGTGCTTTAAAGGCGCCTGAGCGACACTTGTTGATTTTTGATAATTTTTCAGACTGCCGTGTGGGTTGTCAAGAATTACTGGCCAATGCAGGATGTCAAGCCGGACGCCCATAATTTTTCAGAGCTCAATTCGGACACCGGACAGGGAAGGAGCCAAGAAATGGGCAAGATTTGAAAAGGTGGACCAAACTTTGGTCAAGTGGTCATGACCTTTGGGGGGGGACATATAGCATTTGATGTAGCACAAATCGTGGGAAACAAGAGATGAGGAAAAAATGTGGAAGAATGGCGCCTGTTTGACACCCGAAATTTGCGCCATGAATGGATGAGGGGGTGATGGTTGGCTGCAAGCAACCCACCCAATTGATCATGGGGGCCAACTACTCCTTCCCTGCTGGTCTTATCGCCGTCTCTCGCCCGTCAAACGGTGGCACAATGGAAATCTCTGATTTCAGTCTTTCTCTCTCCTCCCTTTCTCTCCTCTAGAGGCAGATTCATATGGGAAGAAGAAGGATCTGTCCAACCGAGATGGGATTGCTCTGTGATGCAAGAGGAGGGCAGATTGCTGATTCCAAACTGTCATGGACAATAATGGCTACTGGAAATCGACGGATGCTTGTCCAACCGAGATGGGATTGATTCGTGATGCAAGAGGAGGGTAGATTGCTGATTCCGGACTGTCATGGACATTAATGGCTGCTGGAAATCAGTCCCAAAATATGGCAAATAAAAACCCGCAACCCGCAAAGAACGGTAATATTATTTTCTTACAAAGGGAATTGATGTTTTATGCAATTTGCTTCATGAAATATTGTTCCCATGGGCTGATTATGCATTATGTTGTTGTTTGCTATGAGTTTGATTAGTTAATGCTCAGAAAATCAGAAAATCATATGTGTTATGACTGAAATTAATGGTATAAAACCCGTAAAACACGCGTTTAAGAGGCAAAATGGGGGTTTTTTGCAAAATAAAGGGGAAATACGAGATATAACATCAATAAAGCCTGAACTTTTGCTATCAAAGAACTTAAGGGCCACAACCCATAATCAATTTCAATTTCTAATCATTTTTATTGAAAATAATAGAGAAAAAATACCAAAAAATGGTGGAAAATGGGTTTTAAATGGGAGAAAATTAGGAAACGATAAAGAGAAAATTCCAAAAAATTACATAAGTGTTTGTGCAATGTATAATGAAGGTAGAGCACGAGGTTAGCCTCGGTTTACCCTCATTTCTATGTTTTTGTCTGTATTTATTGCTTTCTCTACAAAGAAATACACATAAAACGACTCTTACACCTATCAACGATTGCAAAACATTAAACGGTAGGGTGAGAGGAGAGTTTGAGCGTCAAAGTACAATCTTAAATCTGATTTATGTGTTGTATCATGGTTATAGGACGTTGTTTTAAAATAAAGGAAAAGGCAGCATGAGCGTAAGGTTCGGTGTCTCTCCTTGTTTCAATACATAAACGTTAGTATGGAAATCATGAAAAGATTGGTTTCGCACGATACATAATGCTGATTTTCTTTTGTTTGTGCACTAAACCATTCACATTATGCACTATGCATGGTTCATGGTATCGAAGGAAAAATCTCCTGGACTGTATAGCAATTGTTTTCTTAGGACTTTGACCCATGATTGAGAGTGTGAGGTTATCCCTTGCCGTAGGGTAGAGGGTCGGTTTCCTAAGGGACTGTGAAGTGAGGAAGCATGGTATATCTCCTGGAAATACGAGAAATATAAAAGAGAGGAGTTTTTGTTCGTTTGTGTTATATGTTTAGCAGCACATCAAAGGGCCAATCCCTGAGATGTAGGAGAGCTGCAGTGGGGCTCCGACTATTAGTCGGTGGAATGCCTCCTATATGTGTGTGTGATCATGGCATTGCCAATGTATAAGGGATCTCCCTTTGAGGAGTTTTAGGGAAATGTTGGACTATAAACTATAAACGCATGAATTAAGCTTTAGGCCAGTTTGTCCTTCAGCCTTAGATTGACGCTCTTGGTCCGCGAGGCCGTGAGGGTGTTTGTGTGTCATGAGCATGAGGTCCGGCTAGTGCTATAGCCAGTGCCGGCCCATTTCATGTCCCATCATCTACGCACAAGAAGTCTGGTAGGCCATGCATGAGTGAGCCCTTGGCATTGGTACATTCAGATGTCTGTGAGCCCATGCCTTGTTAGACTATGGGTGGTGCAAAGTATTTTGTTACATTCATAGATGATTTTTCATGGAATGTTTGGGCTTATCCCATTAAGCTGAAATCTGATGTCTTGGCTGTGTTTCAGAGATGGCTTGCATTGGTTGAGAACCAGTCTGGGTATAGGCTAAAATGCCTAAGGACAGATAATGGGGGTATGTCTCACGTGCTTTTGAGCAGTTATGTGATGAGAGGGGTATTAAGCGTCAGTTGACCGCCCCCTACACCCCCCCTAGAATGGTTCGGTTGAGCGGATGAATAGAACCATCCAGGAGCGTGTACGCAGTATGCTTAGTCATGCAGGCCTACCACAGAGCTTTTGGGCTGAGGTAGTTAGTACAGCTGTGAATGTCATAAACAGATCACCTTGTAGTGGTTTGGATTTCTAGGTTGGAGAGGAGGTATGGATTGGAAAACACCCCTCTTATGCGCATCTCTGTGTCTTTGGATGTGAGGTATTTTTCCATGTGCCCAGGGACAAGAGAAGTAAGCTAGATCCCAAGAGTGTCAAATGCATTTTCCTTGGTTATGGGGATGCATGCGAGATGGGTTACCGTCTCTGGGATCCGCAGGCGCGGAAAGTCATCCGTAGTCATGATGTAGTCTTCTATGAAGACAAGATGCATAGGTAGCCTGAGAGAGTTGTTGAGATCCGCAGGGTCATATTTCAGGAGGAGCCAAGAGCTCTCGCATAGTCAATTGGACAGCCTACAGCTGCAGTAGATGCTCATGGTCAGGGCGTTGGACAGGCAGCTGGGCAGGCAGCAAAGCCTGCCATCAGACGATCTACTAGAGGCAGACGTCCACCAGATAGATTTCAGCCCTCGATGCATTATGTCTTGGTTATAGATGCAGGAGAGCCTTTCACTTATGATGAGGCTATGCACCGGGGTCACAATCACTCCTGGGAGAGGGCTATTATGTCTGAGATAGACTCTCTGCATAAGAATGACACTTGGGATTTGGTTTCCTTGCCTATAGGCAAGAAGACTTTGCCATGAAGTGGGTGTACAAGCTAAAAAGTACCCTTGGACACCCCAAGCCGGCATACAAGGGTAGATTGGTAGCAAAGGGTTTTAAGCAGGAGCATGGTGTGGACTTTGATGAGATATTTTCTCTTGTGGTTAAGATGACCACCCTGTGCTTAGTCTTGGCTTTGGTTGCTCAACTTGACTTGTATTAATACCAGATGGATGTCAAGACGGCTTTCTTACATGGGGACTTGCATGATGAGATTTATATGGAGTAGCCTAAGGGCTTTGCAGAACCTGGCAGGGAGCACCTAGTGTGCAAATTGAAGAAAAGTCTTTATGGCTTGAAACAGGCACCTAGGGAGTGGTATCGTAAGTTTGATGCCTTTATGCAGTCACAGGGCTACAACCAGAGTGCTATGGATCCGTGTCTTTACATGAACAAAGCTCATGATGGTTCTTTATTGATTTTGGTACTCTATGTGGATGATATGTTGATAGCAAGGAAAGCTCATGATGAGCTAGATACTCTTAAGGCTCAGCTCAAGAAGAGCTTTGAGATGAAAGATCTGGGACAGGCCACTCACATACTTGGTATGCGCATTAGATGCGACAGGCATCAGGGACTCCTCTACTTGTCACAGAGGGAGTACATTCATAAAGTCCTTGAGTGCTTCCGCATGCAGGACGTAAAGCCTATTGGCTGTCCATTGCCTTCTTATGTGAAGGTATCACAGGCTGATTGTCCGCAAACAGATGAGCAGAGGGCCGAGATGGCCAAGATTCCCTATGAATCCGCAGCGGGCAGTCTTATGTATGCCATGATCACTCGTCCGGATATTGCCTTTGCAGTTGGTGTTGTGGCACGCTATATGGCTACACCTGGCAAGAAGCATTGGGATGCCGTGAAGGGTATCATGAGGTACCTGAAGGGCACTGCAGATATATGCATATGCTATGGCAGCCAGGATACAGGAGTCATGGGGTACACTAACTCTAATTATGCAGGACATGCAGATAGTAGGAAGTCCACTTCCGGCTATGTATTCACCTATGCTGGAAGTGCTGTTTCTTGGATGTCTAGGGTGCAGAAATGCACGGTCCTTTCTACTACCAAGGCCGAGTATGTTATAGCCATTGAGGCTTGCAAGGAGGCCATTTGGTTGGGTCATTTAGTTGCTAACCTTGGTATTGATGCTATCCCTACACTACATTCGGATTCTATGAGTGCTATTCAGTTAGCCAAGAATGTGGTCTTCCATGCGAAGACGAAACACATTGAGATGCGGTATCACTTCATACATGGGGTCGTTGAGGACAAGTCTGTTGATCTTGTCAAGATCTCAACTAACCAGAATCCTGCATATCTGCTCACGAAAAGCCTCTCTACAGAGCACCTTGCCTTCCTTAGGAGGTTGATGGGCGTGGGATGAGATGACGTCTTTCCTCATCTTGTTGTACATGTGTACATGTTGTATTGTCTTTTTCTTTTTCTTTTCACTCCTCACTAGGGCAAATTCACCCTTAAGTGGGAGGTTGTTGGGGATAAAGGCGCCTCTGCCTAGCCACCCATGTATTACTACACTGACAGTCTCACCGCCACTGCACACTGCAGGTGGTGAGCGCCCGTCACCATCACTTTATTCTTTATTCTTTTAGTGATAGTTTGAATAAAGGAAGGCCCGATCACACATTGTGACTGTTGGAGTTCCCATTTCTAGTCTCTCCCTTTTCTTGCTCTTGCTCTCCCGCCATAGCTCTCGAGTCCAACCTTCGATCCATCGCTCCCTTTCAACTACTAAAAGACTTGGGAATATAGCTAGAAAGTAGAGTGAGATTACATTGTGATAACCTGAGCAATGTTATGTTGGCTAGCAATCCTGTCTAACATGCTATGTCCAAACATATTGAGGTTCACTACCATTTCATCAGAGAAATTGTTCTTATAGGGCAGATTGACTTGATTCATGTGAATACTGAAGACCAGGTAGTATACATATTTACCAAGTCTCTTGGTAAAGAAAAGTTTATATACTTTAGATAGCTACTTGGAGTTTATTAGATGGTTTGAGCTTGAGGGGGAGTGTTAGAATATCAAGCTCCCGTTACTCTTTAGTCACATCAGTCTATCTTTATGTGTGTGACCGACATTAGTTGGATACAACTGTACACGTGTGTGACATTCAATAAGTCGATGTAGTCAGTGACTTAACCATAGTTGTCTTAGTTAGTCATACCTATGTGTGTAAGTCTCTTTCACTTTGTATGATGGAAGAATAATGGAAGAAGAACAACAATGAGCTAAGGCTCATCTTTTGCTCCACTCTGTCTCTCTCCCTCTCTTCCAACAAAGTGGTGGGGGAGATAATTGTAATTATCATAGAAAGAGAGAGGGAAAATCGGAGGAGGATGAGAAGAGCATGAAAACTAAGGAGGATGAGGTTGCAAGGTTATGCTTGGGTTGTCTTGCTTGTTGAAACTATAGTGCATGGTAGAAGTGCTTGTTAGAAAGCTTCTAAGGCTAGTATAAGACAATTGCAAAGTCTAACAAAATAATTTAACTAATTATCTAACAAAATAATTTAATTAAAAATATAACAAAAACGAAATGAAATGAAACAAAATGAAGCAAAACAAAATGAAATGAAACGAAACATAATGAGACGAAGTGAAACAAAAGGAAATGAAATGAAATGGAACACAACAAGACGAGACAAAATGAAATGATAAGATTTAATTAATAATATTTAAATGAAGCAAAAGGACTTAATTAATAACATTCAAACAAAAGAAGATGATTTAACTAATAATCTTTTAAAAAATGAAACAATTTAATCAATAAACTCTAAATGATGCGATTTAATTAAAACAAAATAGAGCGAGTTAATTAATAAACTTTAAACAAAACGATTTAGCAATGATTTAATCAATAAACCTTAAAGGAAGTGATTTAATTAATAATCATTTAAAAATTATTAAATAGTTATCTTGAAAATAGTTAAATTAATATTATTAAATTAATAACCATTTCATTTAAAGATTATATTTTTGAAAATTATTGAATTAATATATTTAATTTTGTAAAAATATTTAGAATAATGAGATTTGTTTATCTTTTTCGTCCTTTTTATCTCATCCTTTTTCTTTATCTTCTTCTCCACTTTGCTAATAGAGAGCTCCTCTCAGTCTTCTTCGTAACTCAAATTTTTTTTCCTTGAGCTCCTCTTAGCCAATCTTTAGTAAAGTTTCATCGATCCTCTATCTTCTCTCTACATGTATTTCTCGCTATCTCTTTTTACCAGAGACAAACTACTCTCCCTCTGTCTCTCTAGTTTAAGATCTCTATGTCCCATGAACTCTTTCTCTCTTCTCCTCTAGTACACACACTCAGTCTACTTTGTACTCCCTCTTTATCCATCACACACACACACACACACACACACACACACACACTCTCTCTCTCTCTCTCTCTCTCTCTCTCTCTCTCTCTCTCTCTCTCTCTCTCTCTCTCTCTCTCTCTCTCTCTCTCTCCCATGAAATCACATTATGTTTTCATTTTGGTTAATGCATCGACTACTCTCTCCCCTATCCCCCCCTCTCTCTCTTAGGATTAAGAATTAAGCATGATGATTAATCTCTAATTAACATCTTGTGTGATTTTATGTAGGTACTCAGAAAACTAAGACTTCAGTATCTAGTTAGCAAACAAGAAACACTATCAAATAGGAAATCCAACATACACAAGGTAATCAACTATTCATTACAGTTATTATGTCAAGTACACCAATCAATCCAGTGGATCTCTTTTTAAACAAAGTAGACTACTTAAAAATCAATAGTTAAAATTTAAAGATTCAATTATATTGTGCACCTAGTTCTATTTGCATAGTTTCCTAGCCCTTGTGTTGAAATTCGAATCCTAGTTGAAGCCTATTGAAGAGGGAGGTGACAACTCTAATGTTCGAAAATGAAAAAATAGTTTGTAAGAGATATACCTCTTTATAGTTAAGATGTAAATTTGAAATTCAAAATTTTAAGAACCAAGAGAGTTGGAATTAATAAAATTTTAAATGCAATCATTGTGAGGTTTAATACTTTACATCATAAAATTAGAATCTTGAAAGTATAAAGCATTGGGTTTGCACTTGTGTAGTCAAACCTTCTCTCAAGCTTGACCATGTGTTTGTGCTTCTTCAAACTATATTTTAGATAGAAGATTGGTCCTATATAGAAGCACATGTACAAGCTCTAGCTTCTTAAAGAGAGTCCACTGATATAAGAGGTGCTACAGGCTTGAGCACATAGCCAAGCTCTACCTCAGGGAGGAAAGAGAGTCAAATCCTATATTTGTCTTTCAGACATGTTAGGAGATAGAGCTTGAGCACTTATAGACTTCTATTTATAGGCCTCTAAGAGAAACTCCTTTATGGATGCCTTCATCCAAGTGATGGTTGGTCCATCTCTTCAGTATGGATTCCATTCTAGAGACGTATGCTTACACCCATCACCAATGGACTAACTTAAGTTCATGAACTCTTCTTGCATTTGCTCTTCAAAACCTTCATGCTTGAATTTAGTGAGAAAGGCTAACTTTAGGTCATTGTCCCATGTGCCAAAAGTTCTTGCTACTTGTCTCTCATACCACTGAAATACCGTGCCTTTGAAAGTGGCGGAGAATATCTCCAACGAATACTCAAGGGTTCTTGCATTATTGGCTACACAGGCTACCATGAGCTCGACTACATGAAGATCAGGGTCTTCATTGTACTCTCCCACTAAATCCCATAATAATCATCTCTTTTTAACACATCTTTGAGGTATCTCTAGGATAGAGCTTGAGCATGTGATCAAGTATGGATAAACCTCTCTTCCTTTTAGGGAGGGGGGGAGAGCTTGGTAAGAGAGAGCCTGGGCACATGACCAAGGTAGTGGTAATCCCCTCCTTTATTATGTGGATTTAAGATGTCTTTGTCCCAAAGCTTTTTGACCATATGCTCAAGATTTTTGGGCCCTTGTTTCAAAATTCAAATCCTAGTTGAATCCTATAGAAGAGGGAGGTGACAACTCTAATGCTCAAAAAACAAAAAATTGTTTGTTAGAGATATACCTCTTAATATGTAAGATGTAAATTCGAAATTCAAAATTTTCTAGTATTTGATAGTACAACCACGAGAGTTGGAATTGAGTGAAGTTTAAATGCAATCACATACTTTACACCATGAAATTAGAATCTTGACAGCATAAAATATTGGGTTTGCACATGTGTAGTCAAACCTTCTCTCAAGCTTGACCAAGTGCTCATGCTTCTTCAAACTATCTTTTAGATAGAAGCTTGGTCCTATATAGAAGCACATGGACAAGCTCTACCTTTCTAAAGAGATCCTATTGATAGAAGAGGTTCTACAGGCTTGAGCACATAGCCAAGCTCTACCTCAAGGAGGAAAGTGAGTCATCTTGGTCTCTAAGAACTCTTAAGAGATATAGCTTGAGCACACACTAAAGCCCGTAATAATCATCTCTTTTTAACACACCTTTAAGGTGCCTCTAAGATAGAGCTTGAGTATGTGATCAAGCTTGGATAAACCTCTCTTCCTTTTTGGCAGGGGGAGAGTGGGGAGCTGGAGAGCTTGGTAATAGAGAGCTTGGGCACATGATCCAAGCTAGTGGTAATCCCCTTCTTTATTATGTGACTTTAAGATGTCTTTCTATTAGAGCTTGTCGACCACATGCTCAAGCTTTCTGGGCCCATGTGTTGAAATTCAAATACTAGTTGAAGCCCATAGAAGAGGGAGGTGACAACTCTAATGTTCAAAAATCAAAATTTTTAATATTAGAGATATAGCTCTTAATACTTAAGATGTAAATTCAAAATTCAAAATTTTCAGGTATTTCATAGTATAAGCAAGAGAGTTGGAAGTGATTTAAGTTTAAATGCAATCACTCTAAGGTTAAATAATTTATACCATACAATTAGAATCTTGAAAGTATAAAACATTGGGTTTACAAATGTGTGGTCAAACCTTCTCTCAAGGTTGACCACCTGCTCATACTTCTTGAAAGTGTCTTTTAGACAGAAGCTAGGTCCTATATAGAAGCACATGGAAAAGCTCTACCTTCTTAAAGAGAGCCCACTAATAGAAGAGGTGCTATAAGCTTGAGCACATAGCCAAGCTCTACCTCAAAGAGGAAAGAGAGTCAAACCCTATCTTTGTCTTTGAGACATCTTAGGAGATAGATCTTGAGCACAAACTAAGGCACATAATAACCATTTCTCTTTAACACACCTTTGAGGTGTCTATAGGATAGAGTTTGAGCATATGATCAAGCTTGGATAAACCTCTATTCCTTTTGGGGAGGGGGGGAGAGGGGAGAGGTGGAGAGCTTGGTAAGAGAGAGCTTGGCTAGTGGTAATCCCCTCCTTTATTATGTGGCTTTAAGATGTCTTTGTGCTAGATATTGTTGACCACATGCTCAAGTTTTTTGGGTCCATGTGTAAAAATTTGAATCCTAGTTGAAGCTTGTAGAAGAGGGAGATGACAATGTTCAAAAATATTTTTTTTTGTTAGAGATGTATCTCTTAATACTTAATATATAAATTCAAATTTCAATTTTTTTTTTGTATTTAATAGTACAACCAAGAGACTTAGAATTGATTGAAGTTTAAATCCAATCATTTTGAGGTTAGATACTTCACACCATAAAATTAGAATCTTGAAAGCATAAAACATTGGGTTTGGACATGTGTAGTCAAACCTTCTCTTAAGCTTGACCATGTGCTAATGCTTCTTCAAAAAAAAAAAAAGATAGAAGCTTGGTCCTATATAGAAGCACATGGACAAGCTGTATCTTCTTAATAAAGAGAGCCCACTGATAGAAGAGGTGCTACAGGCTTGAGCACATAGCCAAGCTCTACCTCAAGGAGGAAAGAGAGTCAAACCCTATCTTTGTCTTTGAGAGTTCTTAGAAGATAGAGCTTGACCACACACTAAGGCCCATAATAACTATCTCTTTTTAACACACCTTTAAGGTGTCTCCTCGGGGAAGTTACCATATGTATATCATCTACATCACATGTGTTCAAGGCCTATTTATAAATATCCTTATTTGTGAATATTTCCTACATAAAGCATAACCCTTTGCTATTCAATCTGTAAATAATCCCTTTATATTACACCCTTCTGTATGTAAAATATGTATAAAAATTGTATTTTAAAAATACCTTACTTTGAACCCACGTGATGCACACATATATTCATGAGTAACTTACCTGAGGGTGTCTCTATGGGATAGAGCTCGAACACATGATCAAGCTTGGATAAACCTCTATTTCTTTTTGGGGAGGGGGGAGAGGGGGAGGGGGAGAGCTTGGTAAGAGAGAGCTTGGGCACATAACCAAGAGTGGTAATCCCCTCCTTTATTATGTGGATTTAAGATGTCTTTGTGCTAGAGCTTGTTGACCACATGATCAAGCTTTTCTGACCCATGTGTCGAAATTCAAATCCTAGTTGAAGCTCGTAGAAGAGGGTGATGACAACTCTAATGTTCAAAAATCAAAAAATTGTTTGTTAGAGATATACCTCTTTAAACTTAAGATGTAAATTTGAAATTCAATTTTTTTTGGTATTTAATAGTACAACCAGAAGACTTAGAATTGATTGAAGTTTAAATGCAATCACTATGAGGTTAAATAATTTACACCATAAAATTAGAATCTTGAAAGCATAAAACATTGGGTTTGCACATGGGTAGAGTCAAAATCTTGACCACGTGCTCATGCTTCTTCAAACCTTATTTTAGATAGAAGCTTGGTCCTATATAGGAGCAAATGGAAAAACTCTACCTTCTTAAATAGAGCCCACTGATAGAAGAGGTGCTATAGGCTTGAGCACATAGCCAAGCTCTACCTCAAGGAGGAAACTTGAGAATTAAACCCTATCTTTTGCTTTGAGACGTCTTAGGAGATAGAGCTTGAGCACACACTAAGGACCATAATAACCATCTCTTTTTAACACACCTTTGAGGTGTCTCTAGGATAGAGCTTGAGCACGTGATCAAGCTTGGATAAACCTCTCTTCCTAATATGTCTTTGTGCCAGAGCTTGTTGATCACATGATCAAGTTTTTATCAACCCTCTCTTCATAAGGTACATCTCTTTTAGATAGAGCTTGATCATGTGGTTTATTCCCCTCCATCAAGACGTTTATGAAACACAACGACAATAGCAATGTATAAGTTATCCCCCTCCATGGAGATGTTTATTAAACATGTATTGAGCAGCTTGCATCAATAGTTTCACTTGGGTGCAAAGATCTTAGCAAGAAACTGAGACAATAGATCTTGGACACACGCTCAAGATTCTATCAAACATCTCCCTTATTATGTGTCTTTAAGACGTCTTTGGGAGGGAGATTGAGCATGTATTTAAGATCATATGAACTCTATATTTATGGGGAAGGAGGTTGTCAAGAGAATCTCCCCTCTCCCTTTGAAGCCATGGCATAATAGTTTCTCCTCTCTCATTGAGATGGTTATCTTCTTAAAAACATGTTCCTTATGACTCTCATCCATTTTACTTTTCTAATGCTTGTCACACAAATAATATTGATTATGAATCATCTCTTTCCTTTTGTGGGAGGTGCTTTGATAAGATAGGTTCCTAGTTGCTCCTTTCTAGTCTGGATGTATTCAAGGGAGAGCTTGAGCCTATGATTAAGCCTATGTCAACATTCTTTGTTTCATATGATTATGAGGTGTAAGCCAGATAAAGGGGAGGGGAACTTTGCAAGATAGTGGGAGAGATATTGAGCCCATACTCAAGCATGTATAGACTCTTTCCATTTTTTTGTCATCTTGAGATCTCCTTGGGGTAGAGCATGGGCACATCCTTGGGCTTGTATCAACCCTCTCTTTACAAACAGTGAGTTTTATAATGTTGTTTCCCTCTATATGTGAGTGTAGCATGGTATTTTCCAAACTTGATATATTTGATATGAATCTTTGATATGCCTTTGTGTCCTAGCTTGCGCACATTCTCAAGCTTGGTTAAACCCCTCTCCTTATGGGGAAGGATCTTCTCAAGAGTGTTTTCATCCCTCCCCTTGAGGACATGGAGAAAATTTATCCTCTCTCATTGAGAGGGCTACCCTATCTATTTAATAATAATGACTTTCTAGTATGCCTTTGAAAAAGAGCTTGATCAAGCTTGTATCAGCTCTATATTTATGGGGGATGGTGGTAGTTACTCCTCTTTGATTGAGATGTCTTTTTTGCATGAATTTGAATGTCTTTGAGAGGGAGCTTGGTCATATGCTCAAGCTTGTACCAATCCTTTATTTTTGGGAGGTGCTTTGCAAGATAGGTGCATAGATTTTCTTTTCTCTTTTACATGTATTTGAGAGAGAGCTTGAGCATGTGATCAACATTATAGCAACCATCTTTATTTGATGAGATTTTGATGTGTTTTTCAGGAAGAGAGGAGGGAAATCTGTAAACATGGTGGGATAGAGCTTGATGATGCATCTTTTAGGTAGAGGGGAGGACAATAGTAAAGATGGTGTGACCATGTGCTCAAGCCTATATAGACCCTCTACATTTTGTTGACTTTGAGATATCTTTGGAATAGATCTTGAGAATGTGCTCAATCATGCATCAAAATTCTCTCTATGGGGAGGAGCTTGGTAACATTCTTTCCCCTCTTTGTTTGATGTGAATCTGATATGCCTTTTAGATAGAGAGGAGGGAAACTTGTAAACATGGTGGGGTAGAGATTGATGATGCATATTTTAGGTAGGGGGTAGGGCAACATGTAAAGATCACTTGACCATGTGCTCAAGCCTATATAGACCCTCTCCATTTTGTGACTTTGACATCTCTTTGGGACCAACATTCTCTCTATGGGGAACGAGCTTGGTAACATTCTTCCCCTCTATCTCTGAGTGCAACATGGTAGTTTCCCCTCTCTCATTGAGGTGTTTATGAGATAGAGTCTGAGCACTTTCTCAAGCTTGAACAATATCTTTTTTATATGGATTTTTGAAATATCTTTGAGACACAACTTGAGCATGTGCTCAAGCTTGTATCAACCCTTTCTTACTAGGGGAGGAGCCTCACAAGTTAGGTTATTGGTGTCTCCTTTCCACTCCCATCCCATTTAGATGTATTCAAGGAGAGAGCTTGATCCTATGATCTAGCCTATAATGATCTTCTTTGTTTGCCATGACTATGAGGTGTCTTTGAGACAAAGGGGAGGGAAACTAGGCATTTTGATACGACACTTTGATATGTCTTTAGGTTGTATCTTGTGCATCTTCTTCAGCTTGTAAAAACCCCTTCCTTAGGGGGGAGGAGCCTCTCAAGAGTGTTTACCCCCTCCCTTGGAGGGCATGGAAAAATATTCTCCTCTCATTGAGATGGCCATTAGACATTGCATTTCAAGCTTGTATCGAAACCCTATCTATGTGACATGACCTTTTCATATTCCTCTAGAAAAGAGTTTAATAATATGCTTGTATCGACCCTATATGTAAGGGGGAGAGCTTGTATCTATTGATTGCAACATTGTAGTTTCTTGTCTCTCATTGAGATGTCTTTTGTATACAAATTTCTTACATATCCTTGAGAGAGAGCTTCACTACATGTTCAATCATTTATTTCTAGGGAAGAGCTTTGCAAGATAGGAAGTTTCTCTTTTCTCTTTAAGATATATTTGGGATCAAACTTTAGCATGTGATCAAGCCTATAACGACCTCCTTTGTTTGATATGAGTCTAATGTGTATTTTAGGTAGAAGGTAGGGCAACATGTAAAGGTATGGGACATAGCTTAAGCATGTACTCAAGCCCATATAGACCCTTTGAACTTTCATTGAATTTGAGATCTCTTAGGGATAGAGCTTGAGAATGTGCTCAAGCTTCTATCAAACCCCTCTCTATGGGGGTGGATGGTGGTAATATTCTATCCCCTCTATCTCTAAGTGCAGCATGGCAGTTTCCCCTCTCTCATTGAGGTGTCCATGAGATAGATCTTGAGTGCTTGCTCAAGCTTGTATCAACATTGTCTTTTTTATATGACTATCTTAAATATCTTTGAGACATATCTTGATCATGTGCTTGTATCAATCATTCCTTTTCCAAGGGAGGTGCTTCATAGGATAGGTTCATGGTATCTCAATTCCCCTCATTTCTCTTATATATATATTTGAGAGAGAGCTCTCCAGTTTTATGTGACCTTGAGGTCCTTTTGGAAGAGACATTATGAAGCTGAGGGTATAGGAGGCTCTGATACCATGTTAGAAAGAAGAGTTGGAGCATTGGAATGTGTGCATAAGAGGGAGAAAGAGGCTCAAAGTACAAGAACAAATTATTGTTTAATAAGTTTCTCAATGTACAACTTGGGTACACTCTATCTCACACTTGATAGTGACCCATAGGCAGTTTATATAGCCTCTGCCAAGCTAGGGTTAGGGTTTCCCCTGCCCCTAAGGCTATTCACAACCATTTTCCCTCATACTCCCTTGCTTATAGTGGGTTTCTATGCCTATCTTCTAATGCCCCCCCTCAATGCTAGGGTGGCATTGGCATGTAAGATGTCCCCCCCTTTTCCCCGGGATGCCTTTATAAATCAGGCTTACAAGAGTGTTTTAGGTAGGTGTTTTAAAGAGTCAAAAAAGTCGATCTTCAGATGGATTGGAGGCATACTTGGCCACCAATTCTTTGGGTACATCAAGAGTTTTGGGGCATTTACTACTGATATGCCATGTCTTCTTGCATTTGTTACATTTCATTTTCTCGGGATACTTCTTCCAACAGATGTTTACAAGATGTCCTTTTTTCTTACAGAAAGAACATCTAGTGAGAGCTGTATGTACCAATACTTGATCACGGGAAGTTGAAGATGCCTGATTGTTGCTGCCTTCTTTGTGGTTCCTCTTTTCTGCATCCAAACATGATTAAATGGTACTTGCCAATGTAGGATCTGGAATGTTGGTGAGAGTGGTTACAAGAGTGGAGCCCTAAGAGGAACACCAAGGAAAAGGGAATTCTCTTGCAAGAAAATCTATCTTGTAACATCAACAAGCTTTTATTTCATTCTTTTGATCATCAAAACAAAGAAAACAACAATTCTTCATGTAGCATCATAGTACATATCTCCTATGAATTTATCTTTAACAAACTTGATCATGTTCTTCATATTCTTCATATTCTTCATTAATAGACAAAGAGAACACAACTTTTGATGGAAAGAAAATCACATAGTATTCATCTTCATTGTCTTCATAGTCTTCTCCCTCATAGAAAGATACAATGTTTCACATAGAATCGACTATCTCTTGCATATGATCTCTCTCACAATAGTATGCTCTCAATACTACATCATATCCTCACTACAATCACTCAATAATCACTCTCAATAATCCTTCTTAGGTCGTGGATACACCTCCCAAAAGGTGTGTCAGATGTGAAGGGGAACCAGAGACTTCATAGTGTCCTGTGAGATCTGTCTTCTATCACTGTCTTCTGTAACCTTATGTAAATCTTCAGTAAATCTTCAGCAGTTACTTCTTCACTTCTTTTGATTTGAATAGAGCTTCCATTCATCCTTTTTCTAAGACAAGTACACTTCCCAAAACATCCATACATCCAACATAACACTCAACCGAAACAAACAGAACAGTCCACAGAACAACAGAGCAATAGGACTACAGAGCTACAAAAGCTACATAACTTTACAGAAGATCAATAGAACCCATAAAAACCAAAACAAAACCAATTCAATCTCTCATAAACATTTTTACACATTTTCAATCATCTCTCAAAACATCCATTCAACCATCTCAACTACCAAAACAAAACCAAAACAGAACAAAATAGAAGAAAATCAGACCTTACAGAACCATACAGAGAGAATTACAGAACTCTTCAGAACAACATATTTCATCAAAAACCAACATAGACCCTTTCAAACATACTCAAACCACTCCAGACACTTCAAAACATCTTCAAACTCAATTTCAGCAACAAAAACAACAAAAAATCAGCCCAAAAACCAATCATTTCCACACTCAACATATCCCCACACTTAATAAGGAAGCGTCCTCGCGACCTAAGAAAATGGAAGAATAAAAGCTCTATGATCTGCTAAAAAGAATCTTCAATTCAGCATAAATCACCCACTTTGATCACAACCCAAACATATCAGCTTCATAACCTGGATCTGAAACACATATGAAAGGAAAACCAATAACAAAAAAAAATAATCATTCCAATATTATAAAAACTAAAATAACTCAAACTATTAAAGGATATAAGAGTTCTGCATCCAAATCTACAACTGCAACCATGTGATAACCAACTGCATCAATATTCACAGCTTCATCTTCATCAGCTCCACACAATTGAAAAAAAAACATCACCCAATACAAAAAAATACCCATATACAAATATAGTCTGAATGGCATGGATCCCCAAAAATTGGAGAGCAAAAAGAAAATTTCCATTAATAAAGGAGGAATGATACAATGAGGAAAAAGCTCCATTGCTAAGTAGGATGAAGGTATTTCTTCTTAAACTGCATACTAAGCTATAAACACTCCAAAGCTTTACTCTCATCAACAAAATGCTGAGGCACATTCTGAAGGAATTGTAAGCAACACATCCTTTCCAGTAAGATGAGGAACCTGGTAGGGAAGGCCTGTGCAAAGTAGTATAGAACATCCATCTGAGCAACAGTCACGTCTACTTTTGGATTGATGAGCAACTGAGGGATACTCTTTCGAGTATTCAGCTTTGACTGTTGATGCATGAAAGCAAGATACCAACAAAAATGAGCTGCAAGGCGAATAGTGGTATCCTCAGAAGTAACATGCACTCTGGCAAAATGAAGGTAAGAGTTTGAACATGCTGCAGATGTATCCCAAGACCCTGGAATGAGAGGCCACTTAAATACCGGTCCACAGAATCATGTAGCGTCCATTGTCTTTGATGGAGTATGTCACTATCATATCCTAGAGTATCCAGCACTGACTGGGAGGAAGATTGATGTAATCAGATGAAGGGGGCAATGGAATAAGAGGAGAACATTGTAAAGGAGGATAAGATAAATCATAAAAGGAAGGCAAATGAAGGGATAAGGAAGATGGCAAAGATGGAGAATTCAACAAAAAGGTACGAAGGGAATCCACTGAGAAAACAGAAGGAATAGGAGGAACTGAAGGTGGAGGTTCAGAAAGGGTAGGTGATGATGTAGGATCAGCAATAAAAGGACATGTAGTAAAAACAGGGATATGAGGAAATCCAGAAGGGGTAAAAGATAAAAGCGGAATGGTATCAGGACTTGAGGAAAGAAGAGAAATATAAAAAGGAAAATGATATGCCATAAGAGAATAAGAAAGGAGATCACCAGGATCCAAAGGATAGATAGAACAACGGAAATTAAGGTCCTGGAAAAAGGAATCAGTAAATAACGGATGATCAGCAATAAAGCTCAACAACTGAGATTGTAATGGCTGGATATCAAATTTATGAAAAACACTCCGAAGACGACGAGGTTCCAAAGCGTCAGCCTCCAAAGGTGGATGCCAAGCATGTCCCTTACACCAAGACGTCTGCTCATGATAATACTTCAAACTATCTGCTAGCAGGAGCTCAACCGAGTGCACATACATGACTGCCTGTAAAATGACATCCCCCACATAAACATTCAAGTCCTCTTCATCATGAATTTGCAAATGTCCGACAAGATACATGAAAGATAATAATTGAACCTCATGGGAAACCAACTCATCCACAAATCTATCAAAAACTGCTCTCAAGAGACCCGCAGACCAAAGATTTGACCACCCATCCTCTGGAGGTTCCAAATCCACATTGCTTAAGGAGATGTATAGGGCAAACCTCTGCTGATTATATTTGATCCAAAAGGATGGAGTAGGTGACACCAATTCAGTATAGTGGATAAAATCTTCCTGCACACAGTTCATCCTCTGCTGAAGGTGTTCCACTTTAGCGGAGAACCCATCACATAATTTAGCTTTATGGTGCAACTGATCAAGCTCTCCTTTGGAAGATATGATTGAAGAGACAATAGGAGTTGGAGGAGGAACAGAAAGAACAGCCACTTTTTGGTTAAGTTCTTCAATAACTTTCTATTGGGACTCTACAATTGCCTGAGAGTGCTGCAATTGACCTTCACTAGTACTAAGTTTACTAGCCAAAGTGACCATTTTCTCAAGGGTAGAATTTTTCTCAAGCTGCAAGGATGCATTCTCCTCTTCCAACTTAGCAACCTTAGATTCTAACTCTTGGATAGTTGCCTTCTAGGAATCCATTAAGGATGTGGCAGTAGTCATTTGAGTATTAATATCACCGAGTGTAGCCCTTTCTACAGACAAATCCTCCAGTGCCTTAGTCAACTGACTAGTGAAGGAATCCACCTTGTCTTGCAAGGAACTATAAACACCGGTATACATTGTCTGAAGACAAGAGGTAAGGGAGGTTTCCAGAGTGGACTGGACATTTGAAACTAGCTGTGAAAGCATAGGTCCAGATAATATAGTATGTAAGGATGAAGGCATCTGCTGATCAATTTGTCCTTCCTTTTGGGCTGAAAATAAATTAGGACATGAGAGGAAAGAAGGAAGGGCACTACCAGACACAGCAGGAACAGGTGCGGGTACAGGGGAAGCAAGTACAAGAGGGCTGGAAGGACCCTTTGTACAAAGGCGTTTCTTGCGAGAAAATATAACAGGAGACTCCTCATCTTTTGAATTTGGTTGCATAGGTGGAGGGGAAGGGACTGATGGTGGAGGTTGCGGCGGTAAAGGAACAAAATCAGGCACTGGCACACCACCAGGAGGAGGTGCAAAAGTGATAATGCGCTGTAAGAAAGCACCATAGGAAACATTAATGATCTGACCCTTCCGTACACGCTGGAAATGTTGATCCATCTTGGAGAGTAAGAAGCTTGCCCAGTTGAACTTAACACCCTCTAGGATCTTCACAGAAGCTGTGAACAGTTCCTTGGAAAGATACTTAGAAGCTGACTTACTCGTCATAAATCGGTCCTGGAGGAACTGACATAACTGCTTCCATACTGGAGAAGAGATAGGAGCAATAGAGACCCTTGAACTGTTAATAAGTTGATTGAGAAGCAAGGGGGTAGAAGTTTCCTTCTTCAAGAGCGTAACTATCTCTTTAGCAGTAAGTAACTGGTTACCGCTGGTGGGCACAAAGGAAGCAGAAAGGGGCAAGCACAACGCTTCATGGATATTAGCTGTAGATAAGTAGAAGGTACGGTTATAAACCAGTGGTTATAAACCAGGCCAGACTGGTTTTTTTAAGAAGCCAAGAAGGAGTAACAAAGCTTTTCATCTACCAACGGCAATGTAAGGGCAACAAATGGTCTGAGGCCTGCACGTCGGATGCAATCTGCCTCTAGAAGGAAAAAATAATCATGGACTGCGAGGGGAACATGCTGTACCACAATCGGAGGGGAAGAAGAAGATGATGATGCCATTCAGACTATAGCAAAAACCACACTCACAAACCAGGAATCAAAAAGAAAACCTGCAAAACCCACAAACAAAACCACCACTAAGACTATCGACAGGAGAAAGATTTAGGACAAGACTGACGGGACTACCCCAAGCAAACCACATCCTACCGAAAATTCGACATGACCTACGCACATATGCGACCGAAAGCTTGGTGATCACCCAAAACCCCGTAATCAAGCACACAAAATAAAACAAAAGTGTCACACATACCGTAACCCAAACACTGACCAGACTCCAAACAGAATCACAGACTCGGACTAGTAAAATAGACATGAACAGATATGACCGACATCTTTGACCAAGAAAACCCAATCCCCGTAAACGTTCAGGGTTCTACAGTGCCGTGAAGTGGATGGGTGAAACTAACGACTCATTTTGTTTAAATAATCAATTAAGCATAGTTCATTTTATTACAAGTTAAAGGTGTCTGTAACGCATGTGCGTGTACATTGGTGAATGGGTTTTAATTTACAAAAATTAAGTGGGTTATGGTGCAAAGGTGCTCGTGTAACGGCGGGGTTCCTTTTACAATTAATGTTCGGGTTCGTTTTATTACAATTTTATGAAGTGCAGTCTGTTAATTTTGTGTATGTGCAATGATCAATTGATTTTAATTACAATTTAAATGTGTGTTATGGTGCAACGTGGGAGAGGAAAAAAGAAAAAAAACCTGGCAATGTATGGTTCTGTCTGCAAAGTCTGAGATGATGGCCTTGAAAAGGGAGAGACGCAATCCACCGATAATCCACAAAACTGACAAAAGGCCGACTAAGACTAGTCGTCCTGTCGTACAGAAAAACGGAAAAACAACTAACACATTGACCAAAAAGAAATAATAAAACAAATGCGACATGTGACCAAAGAAAAAAAATGGAGATGTTGGGGGTTTGGATTGATTGGGATTTAAGATTATGATTGTTTGGTTTTGTGGATTGTTTTTTTTTTATTATTATAAAGTTTGGTTTGGTGGTATTGTTTGTTTGTTTTTTTTAAATTGTGTTTTGATGTGTTTGTTTGTTTGTTTGTTTTTTTTAAAAATGATGTGGTCATGAAATTTCAGCAACCAATCATGAACATCAAGTGTAAAGAAGGTGATCGGATTTAATTAAATTTTTTCAGCTTATTTGTGGGATTAAAAATGATTTTTTCATTGAATTTTGTGTTTTTTTAAATTAGGGTTTTGGCTCCAATTAATACTTTTGCCAATTAAGAAAAGCATTTTTAATGGGAAAATATTGGCAAAATGTTCAAAAGAATTTGTAGAATTTTCAGAAATTTTTTCTGATATTATTTCGGCATTTTTATGAATTTTAAAGGAAAATTTTTCATTTTTTTCATGGTTTGGAAAAGAATTTCAATTTTTAAGTTTTTTTTATTTTTTTTTAAAATATATATTTTAGTTTGGAAAAATATGTCAATTGCTTACAGAAATATTGGAAATTTTTAAGGAATTTTTTCTGTAATATTTTATTTTAAATTGATTTTTAAGGAAGTTTTGAATTTTTAAATGTGTTTTTAGGGTTTTTTGGGATTTTAAATTAAAAGGGCAGTACCCGACTGCGTGTGAACAGCTGATAAGGACTGCGTGTGAACGGTTGGCTGCAGCACACCACCGCACGGACAAGGCGGAAGCGCGTCCTCGCGCGTGAACGGCCGGTAAAACAGAGCACGAACACGCAGAAATGGTGTGGCGGGCCCACATGCGAACAGCCACCACGTGCACACCCTGCGTGTGACACGGGGCCTAGAAGGGGATGTGGGTGTTTTTGTTGTTGTTTAAATGAAGGGGGCGGGTTCTGCGCTTCCGGGGGGGGGGGCGTAGGAAAAGGGGCTTAGGAGGGGGGTTTGTGTGTGTGTGGGAATGGGGGCTTGGAGGGGGGGCGGTTTGTGTGTGGGTGGGAATGAAGGCTTGGAGGGGGTGGGGGTTGGAGGGTGTGCCTGGGGAGTTGGGGGTGTGAATGGGGGGCTAAGGGGGGGATGGGGGTTGGAGGGTGTGCCTGGGGGCCCAGGGGGAGGCGGCGGACAGCAGGGCGGCAAGAGGCGGCAGGGAGGTCCCAGGCGGCGGGCTGCAGGGCGCACGGGTGTCGCAGCAGAGAAGGTGGCGGGTGGCAGGGAGGGCCCAGGCGGTGGGCTGCAGGGCGCACGGGCGGCCAGGTAGAGGGTGGAGGGGGGAGAGGAGGGAGGAAAAAGGAAGAGGAGGAGGAGGAGAAAGGGAGGAGGTGGGGGAAGGAGGAGGAAGGAGGAGAAGAGGAGGGTGAAGGAGAAGAAGAAGGAAGGAGGATGGAGGGAAGCAGAAGGAGGGGAGAGAGAGAGAGGGGGTTACGGGGAGAGATAAAGAAGAAGAAGAAGAAGAAGAAGAAGGGAGAGGGGGGAGAGAGAGAAGAGGGAAAGGGGGGGGGGGAAGATGGTTGCAACGGACGCGGGAGGGGGGATAATAAATTTTTAAATTAATTAATTAATTAATTAAGAAATAGAGAAAAAGACGAAAGGCGTGCCCCCGTCCCGCGCGCGTGCACGGGACGGGGTAAAAAAATTTACCGTGGCGGGATCGGAATGGCGTCGGGACATCGGCACGGGGTGCGCGTACGTGACCGGGGCGTGTTGAGACTCATAAAATCGAAAACGAACGCGTTCACGCGCGGGACGAGTCGCATGAGACACGTCAAAACAAGGAAAAATGAAGATCTCACAATCCGGGCATCGAAACGAAATGATGTAAAAACAAAAATTGTGCAGGACCGCAGGGGGAAGACAGAGAAAAAGTGCAACGGGGGTTTCGGGGGGAAGACAGGGCGTTCACATGCAAAAAACGGGTCCAAAAACGCAAACAAAAATTAATATCGGAAGATCCATGCATCGGAACGAAGTGCGGGAAGAAGGAAAAATGTGCAAAAGAACGTGCCCGACAACCCTATCACGTGAAAACAAAGTTTCGACCGCGAGAGGACGCGTTCACATGGAAAAAACGTCAAAATGACACACGAAAATGAGGTCGGAAATTAATAACAAAATATCGGGTCACCAGAACAGGGGTTAGCAAAAACGACAACTGTGCGGAGGAAGGGGTTTCATAGGCTCGTCACGTTAAAACGCAGTTCCAATAGGGTTAGGAGGTGTTCACATGCAAAAAATATCAAAAAGATACTCAAAAATACTTTAAAAAATTAATAATAATAAATCCAAAAGTCGGAATAAGGTGGAGGAAAAAGGAAAAAGGTGGGAAAAGGCGGATTGGACAAGACTATCAAGTCAAACTTGAATTCCGATGCAAACATGGCAGGTTTACATGGAAAAATGACAAAAAGACGCATGAAAAGATCCCGAAAAACCGCAAAAATTAATATTGGACAAACCATGCATCGAAATGACATGGAGTAAAAAGGAAAAATATCAAGGGGGAAGGGTAGGATAGGGCTATTAAGTCAAATCACAGTTCCGAAGCAAGAAAAGTACATTCACATGGAAAACCATCTAATGTACGCAAAACCCATCAAAAATTAATAGCTCAAAAACTGTGCATCGGAATAGGGGTAGGTAAAAAGAAAAATGGGACAGTTCGAAGGGACGGACAGGGCTATAAAGGTAGATTGGAATTTGGGGGAATGTAGGATACGTTCACATGGAAACACAGCAAAATAAGGGCAAAAGAGAAATGGAGGAGGAACATCCCCAAGGGAGGGTTAACAATGGACGGGTGGGTGGGGAAGGGACCCAGCAGTGTAACAGAAAGTTATGGTATACATGCATGAGCAAAGGGAGGCATATGCAGGCGGTATGCAAGGTAGACGCGCACAGACGCGTCCCCACACTTAAAACCTTAACGGATAGGGTTGACCGAGCAACAGGGACCTAATACCACACAACAGACCAACTACTAATGTCCCCACACTTAAAACATGAACATCACTGACAACAAAAAGTGTAGGATTAGAAAAACTTGGCCCATGTTGTCAAGAATCAAGGTTGACTGTCGATGACACGTCCACTGTCGTTGTCGGTAACAGGAGGTACCAAGGTATCTTCACAGCACACGTCCTTCGTGGCAAGGACCACGTGGCAGCACCCAGGGAGGTAGCTAGTTGAAGGAAGCACAGGGAATTCGTCGATGATGAGGAATATTGCACTCAACGCACAATCACTCGTATGGAATGAAAGAGCAGTCACTCACCCCATGACTAATATCACTCGAGAAAAGCAGGATGAAAACCCATGTCTCACACCCCGATTTAGGAAGCGACAAGGGAATGGTGCAGAGGAGAACTCCAGGGTGCACAATTGATGGTGCATCAGTGCGTCCAACCCATTTGGCATAGGTGCAAGGAGAAAGGCAAGGGAGCCTTACAGTGCAGTGTACAGAACAGGGTGATGTGTCCTGTGATGATGGCAAAGACCCACCCCATGGGTGCATAGGGAAAAGAGAACATACCTTGCGCCAAAGGTCATAACGCCCCTCAATCTCACCTCTCGGTAATTGATTGAAGAAACTCCAGTCACACTCAGCCCACCCTCTGTCTCACACTCTGTTGAAAGATACAGAGGGCAGCCCTTTCTTGAAACCCATTGATGTAATCCTCACGGTCGCTTGTGCAAAGGTCGTATGCCTTGTGCGCATTCGATGGTGCAACTGTGCATCCCACCCTGTGCCGGCATACAGTGCAAGAAGGAAGGCCAGGGAGCCTTATGGTGCAGTGCACAAGAACAAATCGTGCTTTGTGCATTGGGAGGCCCATCCCGTACATGCAACACTTCATTCACACTTCTCACCTTTCATTTTATTTGAAGCGAAAAGACTGGTCACTCGCCCCACCCTCTGTCTCACTCTCTGTTGATAGCTACAGAGGGCAACCATACTCACTTTCCCATCCAGTTAGGATGAAAGCTCCCGTCACTTGATTGTTTGTCGATGAAGATCGCATCGTCAGTTGTTGAAGAGGCATACCCAGGGATGTAGCCATCAGATCGAACGTTGTGTTACGTAGGACATGGCGTCTACTAGAGGACTGTCAAACGCTTTATAGAAAGGCACAGAACACATCGTAAAAAGGGAGGCAGCTTCGGAACTAGATCCTGGGGATGTCAATTGATGAATCCACTTTTTGGACTGCTGGGTGTTGCCACCTTTTCCACAGCTAGCTTCCCGCCCAAGGGTGTTGACCACCTTTTCTTGGAATGAGGCCTGCTATGATCGGGAATTTCTTCCTTTTCTCCCATAACAGTTTTTTTCTTCTTTTCTTGTTTTTTTTTTCTTTCCTTTTCTTTTGTTTATGTTTTGTTGTTGTTTTTTTCTCTCCTATTCCCGAGGGTGTCTCCACCTTTTCTCGAAGAATAGGTCGGCATGACAGGGACCGATGTCCTTTTCTCCCATAACCGATATGTATATTTTTTTCTTTTTTCGAATTAAGCAAGGGAATGGTAGAAATACCATTTATCAGAACCAACCTCGCCACTGCCGCCGCTGGTAGAAAATAGAGGATAAGAGATCAGGGTTGGAAGGTGGGGTTGAGGGGACAGAGGGTTGCGTCCACCTCATCAGGAGTGGCTGAAGAACGGCTATCAAAAGTAGCATCATAAGAGTTACAGTGCCACGCCAACAGGGGAAAGGATTAGGTGACCATGATTATCAAGATCCCCAAGGAGGGAAGTACTTCTTCACGCGATATCCATTGATCAGGAAGGGATCATCAGAGGTATCAATGGTCTGCACTTGGACAGAGCCATTAGGGTTGACATCAAGTACCTTATATGGGCCCATCCACCGCTGTTGGAGCTTGCCAGGAAACTTGCCAAATTGTGAATCATAGGCTAGGACCAAATCACCTTCTTTGAACTCCTTGTGCTTGATGAAGCTGTCATGGTAAGCCTTACGTCGAGCTTGCGTGGCTTCCATGCACTGTAGAGCCATCCTGTGAGTTTCGTCCAAACATTCCAAGTGCAGGAGACGGCGTTGCAGTGAATCATTGTCCCCCAAGCGCTCTTTGATAGCCACTTGCAAAGAGGGCAATTCCAGTTCAACAAGAAAAACAACTTCTGTACCATACACCAGCTGGAAGGGTGTCTGTCCTGTTGCTGCTTTATGGGAGGTTCTATACGCCCAGAGGGCCACTATAAGTCGATCATCCCAATCACGACGATGTGCGGCAATCATCCTTATTAGGATCGAGCAGAGGATGCGATTGGTGACTTCAACTTGGCCATTGGCTCTAGGGTAATAAGGAGTGGACTTGCGATGGCAGATCTTATATAGCTCGGTCAACTCTTCCATGACTTTATTAATGAAATGAGTGCCTGTGTCACTTACCAGCTCTAGGGGACTGCCAAAATGGGTGATGATATTCTCGTACATGAACAAGGCCACGCTGTTACCATCGTCCCGCTTTAGGGCTTTAGCTTCACACCACTTTGTGACATAATCTGTCATACCAAGATGTATTTGTTATGTTTCCTTCTGGTGGGAGGATCGATTGGGCCGACGAAGTCGATGTCCCACTTCTCAAACAGCTTCAAAGGAAGGATAGGTTGCAGTGGCATAGCGCTGGTCTTGGTGGGTTTCCCCATCCTCTGACAGGCATCACATCTTTTACAGTAATCATATGCATCCTTATGAAGGGTTAGCCACCAGTATCCTGCTAGTAGAGCCTTCCTGGCTGTAGCTTCTCCTGCAAAGTGGCCTCCACACGGCTCATCATGGCAAGCCTTCAAAACAATCCTAATCTCATCTCTTGCAACACATCTTCTGAGCACTTCATCTTTGCCTTTCTTGTATAGTGCACCGCCTAACAGGATGTAGAGGGCTGATTCTAACATAAGTTTCTTCCTGTCCCAACTAGAAATGCCAGGAGGGTACTATTGGATTGCCAGCAGATTGGCAATGTCTGCATACCAGTGGGTTACAATTTCTACCAGGAATAGGGAAGCATCAGGGAGGTCTCGATCATCCTGCTCCTCGTCTACAGTTTGTGGGATACGCAATAGATGATCAGCCAAAACATGGGAACAACCAGGTTTGGTAATTACCTCAAAGTCGAACTCCTGGAATAGAAGGAGCCATCTCATCATTCATCCTTTCACGTCTGCGTTGTTCATCAGGAAAGATAGGGCCTCATGATCCACATAAAATTTAAAGTGGGTAGATATTAGGTAGTGGCGAAACTTCTCTAGGGCAAACACCATTGCCAAGCACTCAAGCTCTATCACTGTATAGTTTCGTTCCCTATCAGTGACTTTTCGGCTTGCATAATATATTGGTTGATCTAATTTGGAAAGGCCCTTTTGACATAGGACAGCACCTAGCCCTTCAACTGATGCATTTGTGTGCACATGGAACTCCTTCGTCCAATCAGGAGGCTGTAAAATAGGTGCCTCAATCAGACACTACTTCAGAGTGTTGAAGGCTTTGTCACATTCTTTCGTTCAAATAAACTCTGCATCTTTCCTCAGAAGCTTGTGCAAGGAGGTTTCCTTTGTTGCAAAATGGGCTATGAACCTTCTGTAGTATTCCACATGGCCTAGGAATCCCCTCAATTGTTTGAGGTTGGTGGGTGTTGTCAAAGCTGCAATCTTCTCGATCTTTGCAGGGTCTGTTGATATCCCTTGTGTAGAGACAATGTGGCCCAATAGAACTCCAGAAGAGACCCCAAAGATGCATTTGTTGGGGTTGAGGGAGATCCCATACTCCCGGCATCGATCAAAGCATTGTTCCAAATGTCCCCAGTGTTCACGGATCAAACTATAGACACAGAAGTCATCCAAATATACCTCAATAAAGTCGTGCAAATGATTTTGGAATGCGGCCATCATGACTCGCTGGAAAGTAGCAAGGGCATTGCAGAGTCCAAACGGCATCACTCAGTAAGCATAGGTCCCCCATTCTGTGGTGAAGGTTGTTTTGGACTGATCTCTTCTGCTATCTGCACTTGGTTGTATCCATTGAATCCATCCAGAAGGGAATAAAGCTCATGTCCTGCCACTGTGTCCAACAGTTGGTCTGTGAAAGGGATAGGAAAGTGATCCTTCTTGGTCTTGGAATTCAACTTGCAAAAATCCACATATATATGAAGCTTGCCATTCTTCTTGGGTACAACCACGATAGGTGAGACCCATTCACTATTTGCCACTGGATAGATGAACTCGGCTTCTAGAAGCTTCAACAGCTCTGCTTTCACCAATGTGGAATAATTCGGGTTCATTCACCTCTGTCGTTGCCGTACTGGCTTGGCATCAGGCTCCAAATCAATATGATGCTGACATATTGTGGGATCAATCCCCTTCAGGTCTTTGTAAGACCATGCAAACACGTCCAAATTCTCTTTCAACAAGTTGTACAAGGTTTACAACTCCTCTTCTGGTAGGCTGCTACCCACCTTCAAATGGCATTCAGTGGCATCTGCATCCACAAAGGTTAACTGCCTTTCACCTTCTACTTCATGGATGAAGGTCCCATGGACCGCTTCTCGGTACAGATCCGACTCCTTCAAGGGGGTGGTGTCCTCTTCTGATGTCCCACTAGACCCAACATCTTCTTGCAGTAAGGACTTAGGTTGCCCCTTGAAATGGTGAAATGGGATCAACACTGTCTCGCTTTTGGTTTGAATGTTAATTACCTTAGAGCTTGAGGACTCCTCTTCAGAGGATGCATCCAGGAATGTTACGAAACAGGGGCTCTTGGAATTCTGTTGTGGCCTTGGGACTGGTACTTGTTGACAAGGAGCATCATCATCATCCTTTCTTGACAAATGTGGATGGGTGTGACAAGAACCACTGATAAAAGACGGCTTATTTTGCTTGATCCACTTCTTATATAGGCTTTGCCTATAGAAAGATCCATTTACCAATTCAAAGGGTACCATTGCCATTCTGTCCCACAACATGGAGTCTTCTGCTTCTGAAGCTTCTGGAACTCCCTCCTCATCTATGCCTTCTGTGTGGGTGGAGTGATTTTTTCTGTCTCGCTTTCAAAGTCTCCTTCTTCAACTTCATCATCATCCTCTTCAGACTCCAGCTCTGCCTCTATAGGCACTCTGTAAGAGAATAACAGGTCCTCTGCTTTGCCTTCTGCCTCTGTCACACTGGCTCTACTATGGCCATGTAACAGGGAGAGTAGTACATCATGCTTCTATCTCACTGTCAGAAGTGATTTCAGAAATCGTTCCTGGTTCAGGCAGGAAGTATTCACCCATTGATAATGGCTTTGCATCTTTTGGGAGTTGGCTTACAGTACCTACTGTTAAGGAACGTGCCTCTGTTTTCTTGGGAAGGATCTGTTTGACAGCATCTTCATCTGTTGATGTTCCATCTGTAGCCTCATTGGGGGAGTCAGAAGATAATTCCAAGGAGGTGGATCCATGTCCTTTTTGAGCACCATATAACTTCAGCACCACTTTATTGGGTCCTCTACCCAAGGTCAAGGTTCCTTTGAACCAATCCGTCCTTGCTTTGACTTCAAAAAGCCATGGTCTGCCCAGTAACAGGGGGTAGGATGTACCATAAGAGTTTGGCTTCACCACTAGATAGGTTAGCCAATAATCTTTTCGAGCCACTGTAGTCTTCACATATGGGAGAATGCCCAAAGGCTTGATTCTGCTCTGATCCGCCAGTCTGATGAGCCATTGAGTTGGTTGCACACCTTGTAGGCCTAGATCCTTCATTGTCACATCCGTCATAATGTTCAATGATGAGCCACCATCAATCAGTGCATTTGCAATAAAGCATCCTTCTATCCACACACCAGTCTCTAGGGTACCAGGATCTAGGAAGGCGTTAGCCACATCCACTTCTTTTACAGGCTCTGGAGCTTTGTTGGACTTTTTTGTTGTTGAGGGAGCAATCCTTAATCCACGTCTTCTTGTCAGTATACTTTTGAACCTTTTTCGGCAACTGGGAGACAACATCAACAATTGTCGGAATGTGAGGTTTGGTTTAAAGGTATCTAGATCTCTGACCAGATCATATTCCTTAATAGGATCCACTGGCTTCTCTAACCGGTTAGGGAATGGGGCAACACCCATTTTCATTTTCCCTTTTCCTTCTAACAGGGGCATCATGGGGACTTCTTCTACCACTTGTGGCACTTCCTCCTCATCTATCTCCTGGACCTCTGGTCCTGTCTCTGGAACTGTCTCTGTGACTCTCTGTGGCACTGTAGTGCTTTGTACGACACTGTAAGTCTCTGTTCTGTTCTGTTCTTTTGGTGGAAGATTGAACTTCACTGTTCTAGCAGGAGGATTATTTTCTTTCTGGATAGGTGGTTCCTTCTTCTTTGCATGCGTCACAGCGGCAACTTCCAACTCGACCAAATTGGAAGCAGGTTCTTGTACCTTCTGTTGGCTATCAGTGACATTGGCCTTTACAGGGGCTGGACTGGGACAGTCCTTTGCAGTGTGGCCTTCTCCTTTGCATCGACTGGATAAGGGCTTGTAATCCACTGATTGTCTAGGGTTTGGGCAATTTGGTGAAATGTGTCCCTTTTCTCCGCATCTGTAACACTCCACCTCAGATCTCTGACCACCGCCAGATTGTCGTCCTCTGTAACTTTGAGAGGGAAATCTTCTAGGTCCAAAATTGGGACCAAACTCCCTAGGCTTTGGTCCAATATCCTATGTTGTCATTTTGGATTCCAGCAAGTTGAATCTTGTGTCTTCTTCCTTCCCTCTCCAATCATGCATCTCCTTCAGAGAGCAAATATCCTCTGTATGGTTCTTCCGCAAATAGTAGGAACAGAAGGCTCCAGGAATGGTTGGTTTTTGTGTACATTCAATGGCTAAAGGGCCTACTTGATGACACTTACCACACCAAGTATTTGACCACATCAGATCTCTTCTTGCTCCTGCAATGTTGGATATGCTAGCGGTATTCACTTTCAGTGTCTGTAGCTGCTCTGTAATCACATCCATCAACTCATTTTTGATATTTGCAACTGATTTGGATAAATAATCCTTCAAGCTTTCTCCTCCTGAGGCACTGGCCGTAGGGTTTTGAGGAGTCTTTGTAATCACTGCATAAACAGGCTGGGCTGGTGTAGAGGGGCCTCTATTCTAATTCTGAGTCAGAGCTCCTGTTTGAACTGTTGGCTGTTGGCTCCAGTTGGTAGGGTTCCACTGTTGCTGTTGATTTGGCATTGGAAAAATTGGTTGGGACCATTGTTGTTGTGGTTGAACCATCATTTGAGGCATTGATTGTGGCCACTGTGGATTTGATGCACTGTACTGTGATACTGGGGGCATCTGTTGGTAGGGGTAGGGGACAGTCCCTGGGATTTCATTTGGTGGATACATCATTCCTGACATCAGAGGAGGTAGGACTCATCTTCTTGGATTCATCTCCAATCTAGCTTCCACTTCATCTTACAGACTTGCACCTTCTGTTGCAGCTTGCAATGTGGCTGGTCTTTGCAGCTCCACAAACTTACGGACTTCTGGTTGTAATCCTCTGAGAAACACTCCCTTCTGAATGCCATCATCTAGATTATGGTTAGTCCATCTCTTCAGGATGGATTCCATTCGTGAGACATAAGCTTCTACTCTTTCTCCAGAGGACTAACTTAAATTCATAAATTCCTCTCGCATCCGCTCTTCAAAACCTTCAAGCCTGAATTTAATGAGGAAGGCCAACTTCAGGTCATCCCATATGCCAAAAGTTCCTGCTGCTTGTCTCTCATACCACTGAAATGCCGCGCCCTTGAAAGTGGCAAGGAATATTGCTAACCAATGCTCAGGGGTTCTGGCATTGTTAGCCACACATGCTACCATAAACTCTGCTACATGAAGATCGGGGTCTTCGTTGTACTCTCCCTTAAAAATTGGCAACGGGACTACATTCGCTGGCATGTCATCAATATTTCTAGGATGGATCTGGCTTGGAAGTGGACCTCCAACAGGAGGAGGAAGGGCTTGATGTGCCATTGGGACTTCTGTAAAGAGTGCTGTAAGGGCGTCAAAGGCGGCTTCTCCTGCTAGCTCGTTCTCGGCTTTGATTCTTGCTTTCTCTCTTCTCACGTACCTCTGGACTCGTTCTAACGCTTGCCTCTTTATTGTGTCATTCATCAGGGGGTTGGCTCCACTATGTTATTAATTCTCCACAGAGGGATAACAGAAGGCTTCAGTCTTTGGAGGACTCTCTTGCCAACATTTCTTCTACTTCTTCCTTTTCAACGTCTCTGAATTCTGCTTTCATGCCACTGCACAGAGGAAGGTATTCGGTTCTGAAGGTGTCAAAATGCATACGTCTAAGCATTGTGGTGGTGCCATCATCATAATAATGCCAGCTTCTGATGGTTTCAATAGTGTATATTGTAAAGAACACTCTGTCTACCAACTTCCAGTGGGTTGCCAATTGGACAAACAAAAGATTGTCAGAACACCAAGCATCCCACGTATCTTGCTGTTGAGCGTCTACGAACAAATCCTAGCTCTGTTCCTTCTTATTTTTGTGAACCTCCACAGACCACGACTCCTGAAGCTTCTTGACTATTTCCCACTTGATGATATCTGGAAATTCTTCAATGAAGGCCAAATCCTCCATTGATACTCATTCTCTCTATTCTACTCTTCAGTTTTGTGGGAGGAACTTTGCAACTGCGATGCAACTTTCTACAGCTTCACAGGGTAGTGAAAACAGACCGTTAGAGGGACTTCATCAGAATGGCATTGTGCTTTCTCCATTGGGGAATGAATCTTTTGTAGAATTTTGCCTTGGCAATGAAGGCTTGCAATTCTTCAACAGTGGTAGGAACTCTACTATCCATTGATTTACTTCTTTTTCCACAGTGCCACTTCTTCCATTTTCAGCCTCTATTTGTGCTTGTTGATGGCAGATTCCCCGGCTGCGCACCAAAAACATGGAGCCCCAAGAGGAACACCAAGGAAAAGGGAATTATCTTGCAAGAAAATCTATCTTGTAACATCAACAAGCTTTTATTTCATTCTTTTGATCATCAAAACAAAGAAAACAACAATTCTTCACGCAGCATCATAGTAGATATCTCCCATGGATTTATCTTTAACAAACTTGATCATGTTCTTCATATTATTCATATTCTTCATTAATAGACAAAGAGAACACAACTTCTGATGGAAAGAAAATCACATAGTATTCATCTTCATTGTCTTCATAGTCTTCTGCCTCATAGAAAGATACAATGTTTTACATAGAATCGACTATCTCTTGCATATCATCTCTCTCACAATAGTATGCTCTCAATACTACATCATATCCTCACTACAATCACTCAATAATCACTCTCAATAATCCTTCTTAGGTCATGGATACACCTCCCAAAAGGTATGTCAGATGTGAAGGGGCACTAGAGACTTTATAGTGTCTTGTGAGATCTGTCTTCTGTCATCACTGTCTTCTGTAACCTTTTGTAAATCTTCAGTAAATCTTCAGCAGTTACTTCTTCACTTCTTTTGACTTGAATAGAGCTTCCATTCATCCTTTTCCTAAGACAAGAACACTTCCCAAAACATCCATACATCCAACATAACACTCAACCGAAACAAACAGAATAGTCCACAGAACAACAGAGCAACAGGACTACAGAGCTACAGAAGCTACAGAACTTTACAGAAGATCAACAGAACCCATAAAAACCAAAACAAAACCAATTCAATCTCTCATAAACCTTTTCACACATTTTTAATCATCTCTCAAAACATCCATTCAACCATCTCAACTACCAAAACATGACCAAAACATAACAAAACAGAAGAAAATCAGACCTTAGAGAACCATACAAAGAGAATTATAGAACTCTTCATAACAACATATTTCATCAAAAACCAACATAAACCCTTTCAAACATACTCAAACCACTCCAAATACTTCAAAACATCTTCAAACTCAAACAATCAACCACCAAAAACAACCATTCAGCAACAAAAACAACAAAAAATCAGCCCAAAAACCAATCATTTCCACACTCAACAAAGAGTAGAAAACACCTGTTTTACAGCTTTTAGGAGAATAGCAATAGCATCTTCTTCATGTATTGGAGCTTGTACAGAGGCAAGTTGTGCCATAAGTCCCTTCATGTGAGAGCTGAATTTTCCCAAATCTTCTCTTGATCTATATTCCAAGCTAAAGAATTCAATTTTAAGGAAGATTTTAGTATTTTTACCAGTGGCTCCATAGAGCTTTTCAAGCTCATCTAGTTTTTCTTTAGCAGTGTTTAGTTGATCAACATGATGAATCACGGACTCATCTAAGTGTAACATTATGATTGCTTGGGCACGTTGGTCATCCTCTATATCAACATTTGTAGAGTCTACAACTCTAGTGCCTTGAATGAGAGGCCAATATCCTCTCTCCATCATTTTGTACTTTATAAGTACCTGCCATGGGTGGAAATCTTTGTCATCAAACTTTCGAATTTGAGGATGGACATTAGCATATGTTGTGGCCATTGGGAAGGTCTTACCACTTGTTAGGACAAGGGCAGTATCTACTCCCTTACAAATTTTCGACTAAATGTGGAAGCAAATCAAACAATTGAAATCAAAGTTGCAGTGAAGAGAAAGACTGAAAATCATACAGATGTAATATGTCAAGGTATGACTGTGGTGGTCCTTTCTTATGTGCAATCTTCTTCTGAGGTTTAATATTCTTTTTAGGTTTTAATGAAGTAAACCTAGACTAGACTTTAGGCTCCTCCTTATGGTATGGCTTAGTGGATGAAGCTTGTCTTGGACAAGGCTGGTATATGATCTCAATGCTTGTTGCTGATGATTCCGAGGAGAGTACAATGACACTCATCCTTTTGATTTCATTGACTAGTGTACTTGAAACAAAGTCACTCAAGATATGCAATACACTTCTAGTGTATGATGGTCTATGTGTTTATAATTGTACACATAACCTTACAACAATATAAGAATAAAACTCACTAGATTTAGTAAATACCCAGCAAGCAAATGATTAGATGATTAATGATTAGTTTTTAGAAACACTAATGTCAAGCTTAGTGAAATTCTTGAATGAAAGCAGGTTGGAAGTCGGCTTCCCAATGCACTTAGTGATGCCCATCGAGCATGTCCGAGAGCTTTTAAATTTCAAATAAGCTTCAAAGAAGATGCTTTAGTGATTAGATTCACTATTTAATAAAGCTCAGAGTGAAAAAGGTGAAAAATGCTAAGCTTAGAGATTATTGGCTATGGATACCACAGGATACATAGTTAGGGTTTGTCAGAGATCGGAGGATAGCCCACTAGGGGGGCTATCAAAACCCCAAGGTAGTTGCTGGGATCACATCACCTGCTGCGTGCACGGTAGTACGAATGCCACGTTGACAGAGAACTGCACCTGTTCTGGAAAAACACGCAATGTCGGGCTTAGTCGTGGACAATGTTGGGGGCAGACTTGACGAGGAGTTGCACCATGTTGTGGGGAAGAGATCTCCAAAAGAAAGCAGGAGCTGATATTGCCTCTATTTACCGCAGTACAGAGGAGTGGGAAAATGGAGCAAAGGAGTAGGAAAATGGAAAAAGGACATAACCAAAAGGGCACAGGACAAAGGAAGGAAAAGACGCCCCGGATGGAAGTTAAACCCTGAAAAATTTGAATGACGACCTCTCTAGAAGGCCTCAATGACGCCTTGAGAAAAAAAAAGAGTAAAAGTGCACCATTAATTGTGAAAGCGCTCCCGAATCCTTGTAAAAGAGTGCCAGGCTCACTCCTGTGCAAATTGTATGTGGTAGTTGGAAATGGGATAAGTTAGAATGGTGGGAAATAGGAAAAGAGGGCCTAGGCTAATGGTCGGCCATGTAAAAAGTGGGGATGACTGCCCAAAAAGTAGGGCATGTATATAAAGTTCAAAAGTGAATGAGAAGATCATTCTTGTGTGTGGCCAAAGCTTCTTCTTCTTCTTCTCTTGTTTCTTGCCTTCTTGCTTGTGCTTGAGTGAGGGATTGAGGGAGTGAGGGTGTGCGAGAGTGAGGGATCGTGGAGAAGAAGCTCCCCATCTTCTCTCTTCATCTTCTCTTCTTCTCTTCTATTCTCTTTTCTCGCACGGCTATGGAGGATGGAGCTTGACAGAGAGGGCTTGAGGTTGCTTGAGGTTGTCGCTACTGGAGTGCAAGAGAGAGGAGGGAACTCGATCGAGCATCAAGGTAAGCTCACTACACCCGTAAGGTAGGAATTGCACGTTGGCTATGTGAGAGGTAGCCAAGGTCGTTCAGCTTGAAATACTTGATCAATAAGAGGTCTGTAGGTCTCGAGGTAGAGCTCCGTAGCTCCCCTTCATTTTGGTTCCATTTGCTGAGATCGACGGAATCAAGCCTCGAGTGCCGCATGCATCGAATCGAGCATAAAAGTAGGGTTTGCAGCCCGAACTGATGCTCGAGATAGTTAGGGGATTTAGAAGGTTTTAATCCTTGGAGCAAGTAAGTATTTTGATTTGTTGTTGAATATTAGAGTAGGACCATCCATCTCCATCTCTGTTTTTTATTTTTATTGCATTAGGTTAAGACTAGGATAGAAAAAAGAAGGAAAACAGAAAGGGTTCTGCTGCTACTAGAAACAGGGAAAGAGGGGCACCAATTCTGGAGTGCCGTTCGATTTGAGCACCATAGTGATTCCAGGTATGTCTGGCATTTCCTTGTAGTGTTTTGCACCTATCTGGAAGGCAGTGGATGATTCCATGGAGTAGGCGTTGAGCTTGAGTCATCGTGCGCAACCCGTGGGCTTCATCTGCGCAGTCGGACCAAGTTGTCTAGGTCCGATTCCTAGAATCGGACCACCCGATTTCTGGAGTCAGACCGTTCACCTGGGAGAATCGGACCACCCCTCCGACTACGAGAATCGAACCATGCCGTCCGATCGGGTTCCAGTAATGGACCTAATGCCAAAATCGGACCATGTGTCCTAGTCTCAAAATCGAACCATTTTGTAAGGATCGAACCACTTTTCCTAGTGTGAGAATTGGACCATTGGTCCTAGCGCCACAATCAGACCACTCGTCCTATCGCAAGAGTCGGACCCCCTTGTCCGACTAGGGAAATCGGACCAAAGTAGAAATTGGACCAGCTCGTCCGATTTTCACAATTGGGCCACCCTGTCCGAGTCTCAAAATCGGACCACTTCACTAGAACTTAAAATAGAGGATTTTTGAACCTGTCTGACAGTCCTGGCCACCGTGTTCACATCTCTAATCCACCTTAGAAACCAAATTTAGCCCTTAGAAGCCAAAGACTAGACAGGATAACCGATGATTCACCCCAAACAGCCAGACACTAAGTGAACCAAATTTAGAACTTGACTTGACTTTCGGTAACCAACCAACCAATCCTGAAGCAGAATAGAGAACACAGCATGGACTTTCAGTAAGACCTTAGATAAGCTATAACCTACGCTTAGAGCCATATCAGGCTACGAATGCGAGGGGAAGAGTGGAGTTTGCATTGAGCATTTCCTGCATCCGCACCTCACTTTTGATTTTATCACCAAAGGTGCACTACAAGAAAAGAAAAAGCCTGTTTTCTCACTGAGCACTAGAAAGCACGAAGCACAACTTGTGAATAAGATTGACAACTCCTTTCAATAACAAGAAACTCATCAGGAGATATAATAACATCAAGGAACCCATTATTAGGAGAAGATCCCAAAACATAGTTGGGTGCTTGAGAGCCCCATTAGTAGGACCTTAAGAGGACACGAAGATCCAGAAGGCGACAACATAGAGGATCGGATGCTGCCAGAGCTACTCAAATTGATCAACGACCTTGTGGAGCTCAAAGTGGGAGCAATGTTAGGATCACGAGGCGGACAAGGAGAGGACTGACTGGACTTGGGAGAACTCCCAGTCTTAGTGCAGGAGTTAGTCAATGAGTCCTAATGAGAAGGCTGTGTCTACCGTATTTATAAATGGAATTCGAAGCGATGAGCTCTACAAGGCTTTGGCTAGTAACTCCACTCTACATCGAGATGTGTTAGCTAGAGTCTTTGAAGATGCAATAAGGGTGGACGATCAGCTTAGGGAGCGAAGCATGAGGAATACCACTCGGGACAATACAAGTCAGAGAGCTCCAGAGCAGTCAACAGTTTCAGGAGAGAGAGAGAACTCTAGCATATAGGATAAGGGAAAGAGTGTTGACCAAGGCCAAGAGCTGGCTGAGGTGAGAATTGAGCTTGCATGATTGCAAGACCAAATGAGGAAACTTGTGCGATCGCATGTGCAGTGTATATACTGTGGTGGTAACCACCTCCCAATCGAGTGCCAAGATCCGAGATCTAGGCCGTGCTCGAACTGCGGTAGGTTCGGTCATGACGCATTGCATTATAAACTACCAAGGAGATTCCCATATGCACAGCAATACAACCCTCCATACTTAGGCAACATGCCACCTAACCTCTTTGGCAGGGGAGCCCAGTTGGCACTTCCAGTACCAAATGATGCAAGACCGGCTATTCCTAGGCTAGAGATGAACCCAACAGGCATACCCAGACCACCAGGGCCCTATGTAACCCATCCACCACGAGTGATGCTCCTGTTCATTATGTGGAAGAACCTAGTGAAGAGGAGACCTACATGAACCCATACATATCCTATGATGAGGAAGGCAATCCAGTCCTGATGGACTACTGACCAATACCGGTGATGGCGCTAGGTAGAGGAAGAGGCAGAGGCTTTGGAGGACCAAGCGAAGATCCAATCTCATGCTAGACTTGCGGTCATCCAGGCCATATTTCATCACGTTGCCTAGAAAGGGAACATGCAAACAAGGACAAAGCTGACCGATGCACCGAGTGTGGAATCACACACCTATTTCCTGATTATCCTAGACAGAAGCCATCAACTAGTTTTGCCAATGTGTCCTTAGTACCCTTGGGGCTATTTGGTGTGGAGACCTTTGATAGTGAGGATACGCCCATCCCACTACATGTCATGACACGAGTACAGACAAAACAGGCAGGCATCTCATTGCCTGGGCCAAGTAACCTAGATGCAGCCTCGTTGGGAAAGAAAAGCCGGAGGAGAAGGAGAAACAGAACAAACGCAAAGATTACCTTTAAGACTGAGGAAGCTACAACGCTAGGACATGAAAGAGGGTCATTGATGCAGAGGCAGAGACCTCAACTCCCTAAGACAGCAGAACTAGGGAGTGCCAAGGTAGGGGAATACCCCCACCCCAAACAACAACTCGAGGCTATTGCCAAAGTCAAGGAGTGGGTCAAGGATGCCCAGGGACACCTTAAGGATGTAGTGCCCATACTGGAAGACCAAATTGAAGACCTCACTAGTGTGAGTACACCCATTTCATCATCGCGACCTCAATCGGGGAACGCACCCACACCACATGAGATGAACCAAAGGAAGCATCAAGCTGATACAAAGTAGATACATATTAAACCACATCACAAAGCTCACCCTACCCCCTGACAAAACCAAGGCATGACATCCACAAGGAGTAGGCCTAGCATAATCTAATAGAAGGTCCGAAGCTAGTCATTAACTGGCTGCTCCAACATGGCCAAAATGAAAAGAACTATCAAAGAGGTTGCCCCAATTGGTGGTCTGAACTACCTACCTAACTAAGGGCAACACAACCAGGAGCTCCTACTAGGCGAGGACTCCTATAGCCTGATCAAGAAGTATTTTCTTTTAGCACATTTCTTCTTTTAGGTTTTTATGTTTCCATACTCGGGCATGTAAAAAGGAGGGAGCTGAGCGTAGTGACCCAAGGAGAACAGGGCATCGGCCTCAGGTCCTGTCTCGGTACCCAAGAACCTACCAAGCCCTCGCAAGGCGACACTTAATTCTTTTCTGGCGCTCACTTTTATTTTCACTTTAACCTTCCTTACTTTTCTCTTTTCCAGCAAGATGCCACCCCTAGGAAGACAAGGCATCGGCCCTGGGTTTGACTCATCCCTAGGAACCTACCATGCCTTCGCAAGGCGATGAGAAACTGCTTATAAATTTTCCTTTTTTCCCTTTTCTATTTTTAGAGGGGTTAGAACCCCTTTTTACACACCTTTGTATATATTTATTATCTTTCAAGATATTCAGGGTTTCTTTTCCTCTCTATCATTATCATTTTTCCTTTGGCAGGCTTCTCTAACTGCCTCACAACTAACAAGAACTCCTAGAATGGCTACCTAGCAGGCTAGTAGAACAGGGTCACTAGAACTGCCTTCTAAAATAGGTCTCTCGATGCCTGACAATGTCTTGATAGGAGGCAACAACTTCTCAGACCTCCCTTAGACATACCTAACCTAAACCTGGGACTTCATGCCTTGGACGTCGGTCCCCAACAAGAAAAAGAAAATCCCCTACAAGTACACAGACACATATAACATAAAAACTCATTACTCATAAAGGAGAGATATCACCTGGATAGGGCCACGAGAAGCTTCCGTGCAACAAAGGCTCCTTCCAAGCTCTTCTTTGAACCTGTCTAGCACAGGACTAAAACAAGAAACCATTAACTACACCTGTACTAAACAGATGATTGGCCCTCTTGGCCTAATGAAATAAAGCATTTCACTACAAGCCCTCTTGGCCTAATGAAATAAGACATTGCAAACCTCGCAAAACTGACCCTCTTGGCCTAACAAAATCAAATAGAATAGCACCTACACATCCCTCCCCGAAAGAGTACAGATATACAATAATATGCTCCTTTCCAAGGAGGAAAAATAGGCTCGCAGCCCTAAGCTAAATGCATAAGATTATGACCCATCCCTCCTGCATATATAGCAAGAGGCGTGCGCATAACATGTTGTCTAATCAACCTATGGGTCCAGGATAACAATGGTAGATCAGTCTTGGCTACTCTTTGCGTCACCCCTATCAACCATCGCTTGCCATGAATTGCATGCTCTGATAACATTCCCCACAAGTGACGGGGTCTTGTCTCATTATTGATAGCAATATCCAAACTAGGACCACAGTTGAAGAAAATGTCTTCTTCATAAGCAAGATTTGCCAGTGAATCTGCAAACTGATTCTAATAACATGGAATCAGCTGAAAAGACACTCTCTCAAACTCCTCAAGTAGGGTCATAGCAGTTTGATAATACATACAAAGAATGGGATTCCGCACTGTGTACGTCCCATCTAGCTAATTCAAGATCAACTGGGAATCCCCTTTTACTAACAACCACCGAATACCACCTTGTTTGGCAATATGCAGTCCCATAATCAAGGCTTTATACTCTGTCATATTGTTAGTGAATCCTACCCCGAGATAAGCAGCTAACTTCATCATAACTCTACGTCGGGGATCTCGAATTACTACTCCAACACTCCCTTTTTTATTAGGGCCCCTGGACGCTCCATCAAAATATAATTTATACGTCCACAATGGGTTTACACAGCCTGCCATCATGAACTCCTCTATTCGTAATTATGATAGTCAAAATTTAACATGTTTAGAGGATGAACTGATGGCTCCATCCCACCTTCTTCATTAAACTCAATAGGGATACTTGTCAACATTCATAAGCAGTGATGGCAGAAGACTTTGATCTCCCATACAAAGGTTCCATCCTCTTGCTCATTCACTTTGTATCCTTTGCTCCACTAGATGAATTTCCCCTGATGGTATCTCTGCTCCAGATATGGGTGCTCCAAATAAGGAATTAACCACCCCATCAACCAACTTTAAGCTCTTTTGCAGGTCTCAAATCAGCCCCAGCATGGACATGCAATGCATTTTCTTGTATTATCATACTTAGAAATAATAAGGTTTAATCTTATTAAGATTAACCTTATTTTTAAATTCTACTCCTTGTGTAGATCAGCTAGTAGAGCCGTAGACCTATTTTTCCCTATCCTGACAATCTTGTAAGGGCCATCCTAGATGGAAGACAAGAGGTTCGAAGAGATTGAAGATGTAGAAGAATACTCGCAAAAAGAATTAGAAAATATAGAAGAATACTAACAGAGATGAAGCCTGTTAGTTTCTTTCAGCATTATGAGAAAATATAACTCAAATAGACAAAAGCGTATATAAAATAATACCTTCTTCTATGTTGCTCATATCGCCAATCTGATGCTTTCAATGGCTCCAAAAGGGGGGGGGTTAAATACCATGACGCCTGGCCAGAATCTTGCCAGATCACTCCTTCATCTCCCACTTTTGGAGTGTTGTTCACTGCCTGAAAATAGCGATCGCGCGTCACATGATTTCGCTAATCTCTTTTTTTTACATAAAATCCTCTCAATTTGGCTGAAAGCTATATGCTTTCTTTTACATGTCCTCCTAATCTAGAAGTTATCTATAGTTTTATGGATTTTTACGAGAGATAATATCTAGAATATCAAAATTTAACTAAAAACTTGTCCAAAAAAATCTTATATTTTGAACCATGGACACTAATACTAATGCCTAAAGTGGCACTGGCTCTCTAAATCTAAAAGGAAGCCACACTCTAGATTTTTTTACACGGTGTGCATGTAGCGGCACGATATCATTCCCCTCCTAACTTGCACATCCTCTGGCATGTGCCAAAGTCTTATGGATTTGCAGTGTCAGAAGATCTTCTGCCATGCCAATGTCTTCTTCTTCTGCCTCTTCTTCTTCCTCTATGTCTTCATGCTCTTGAATTATATTCAAGTCTTCTAGCTTATATGTTAAACTTTATCTTCATTTGAAGAGCTTGATTCTTTTTCCAGCTATGGGTATCTTCATGCTTGTTCCATCCAATTCAGGCAATGAATATGTGGCATTGTCATGAACGACCTTTACCACATATGGGCCAAATCAACGCTGTACCATCTTCCTAGAAGCACTATATTGATTGTCTAGGCTGCTGTCATAAACAAGCACCCAGTCATTTTCTTGAATTTCTCTTGGCCGAAGTCGATGTCGCTTATCAAATCTTCTTTGGTTCTTAAGTCTTGCTGTCTTTAGCTTCTCAATAGCTGCTTGAACATCTTCAGGCCTTCTTTCTAGCTATCATATGCGCAAAGTCAGCAACTCTTCTCTACTGATGCCTTCCTCCGAAGGTAGAAGACTCCATGTGAGAATAGATTCTTCAATTGGCATAATTGGTTGTTGTCCATGCATAAGTTCAGTTGGCATATAGCCAGTTCACTGAACTGTGAGTAGTCCGGTCATCCCATAATAAAAAATGTAGCATTTTAGGCCATTCTTTGATCTTTCCTCTACAAGACTTTGCTAGAGCTTTGAGAATAGGTTGATGACCTCTCTCACTCTTTCCATTGCCTTCAGCGTTGTAGGATGATGTTAAAGCCAACTTAATACCCAATTGAGAAAAGAAGTTGCGTGCCTCATAAGCATCCAACTCTCCTCTATCTGTAGTTACTTTACCCACACATACAAAACACTTTTTCAAACAAAAAACGACAAATAGCTTGAGTGGATTTGGTTGTTAAGGCTTTGCCTTCAACTTGATTGGTTAGATCCTCTCTTGCAAGCACTAAATACCGCATATTCCATATTCCTGTATGCATGGTTACAATATCAATAACCCATCTATAATGTATAGACAAAGGATAAGTTGGTTGTAACCCATCTCGATGCTTGATCATAGAATACATTTGACACACATAATAGGTTTCAACAAAATGTGCTATGTCCTGATACATGTTTTGCCACCAATATTTTTCTTTGACTTTACGAAAGGTTCCCCATATGCCTCTATGGCTAGCCCACAGGCTTTCATGAAATTCCTTCATTACCTATTGTTGCAATCTTTTGTTACCTAAAACTTGGACAAGCGCTCCTTTCTTCTTCTCTGCGTGCTTCCATAGATGTCCTTCTTTAACAAAAAAGTCATAAGATTTCCTCTTGATATGCTTGAACCCCTCATCAGTCCAAGTCTCCTTCTTCTTCATTGTGCTTAAATATTGGCCAATCTTTAGCCAATCTTCTTCATAATCTTCTTCAAGGAAATGAACTAGAACTTGAGCAATGCAATGAGCATGCTGGCTTCTAGTTGACCATCCTATTGTTTTCAGCTTTGGACCAGTATATGCAATAACTAAAAAGGTATTTTCAGTAGCCATGGAATGAAATTTAGCAAGTATAGATTCTTCAGCTTCATCTTCTTCCATTAGCTCTTCTTCATTGTCATATCTTGCACGTGATAGCATGTCAGCAACTGGATTCACCTTTCCTGCAATATGCTTTAATTCGAGGTTGAGGGACTTAATATATGCAATCCATCTTAGCATAGCAATGTTAGGTGTAGAGAAGTTGGCAATCATGCCCAAGAGTGGAAGACAATCAGTTTCTACCACTATGGAAGCACCTATAAAGTATTCACAATCACACTTTAATGTTGTTACAACTCCCCACAATTTCCTTTTTACTTCTGCATACCTTCTTTGACATTCATTGAGAACTTTTTCTCCAAAACAAATTGCATACCTGTTACCTTCAAGATCCTCTTGGCCAACAGCCCATCCTAATGGGACTTGTATCCACAGTAAGGATGATGGGTTGACCATTTGAATAGTCAGCCCTTTTGAGAGTGGGGGTTGAAATTAATAGCTTCTTTAATTTATGCATAGTGAGAGTATGCTCTTTATTCCAAGAGAACCTTTGGCGTTTTCTTAATAATTGATAAAGATTTTTGGCTACATGAGCAAAATGTGGTATCCATATGAGATAGAATAAACATGTGCCAAGAAATCTTCTCACCTCTGAAGTATTTGGGCATTTTTCTTGCATTCTGCTGATGGCATCTATCTTGATTGGAGAAGGTTTTCATCCATAGGGGCCACATAGATGACCGACCACTAGGACTTCTTCTACTCCAAAAATTGACTTACCTACTGAAAGGGTAAGTTGTACCTCTTGTACCTCTTCTAGCCTTGTCAAAATCCTGTCATAATCATGAATATGGTTAACTACAAATGTCCTGCAACCATCTTTGTCAAGTTCCTCATTCTTTTTATTGAATTCACATCCCTTGATAGGTACATCATCAAGAAATGGAAGAGTAAATTGTGGAACAAAGTCCCTTAAGAATTTTTGCATGGCATTCATCATATGGGCTACGGGTTTTGTTGCACCTTGTGGTAGAGTGCACATGCGGACCAATCCAAGAGGTGTCTTCATTGTGGTAACGTCTGGGCTTTCTAATGAAAGCTAAAACTGGTCATATCCTAAATATATGTCGCCCATAGAATAAATTGCTTTACCTGCAAAAGCTTTAGCAAACTCATCAACAATTAGACCCGAACCAACATTTCGGATTGTGACACGATTGACAGGCTGTAGATCTTGAATGAATCATAAAGATCCATTTTTTTTAAGCACAATAAACCATCGGTTTGAGTAAGGTGCTGAAGAATGTTCTAAAATCTTCATTCTGATCTTCTCATTTAGAAGTTCTAGTAATTTGGGCAGATGCGCCCTTGGAACGGGAATGGGCTTGAGGTTTCAAGGCACATGTGGGACCGTAAAAACAACCATAGGAGCCACAATATTTGGAACCACACAGCCTATTTCACTTGGTTGAAATGCAAAAATTTTTCCATGTTTCATTAGAATTTGCATAAAAGAGTGTTTTTCAGTCGGCGAAAGGAAAAAAATTTCACCTATTTTGAACTCTTTTATACTTTCAGATGTGAAATTGTGACCAATGTTGGAAGGATCACAAAGACTTGGCTGATTTGCTGCCCTATCAGCGACCCCTTTACTTTTAGGAGGCAATGGGACTACCACAGGTTTGACTTTCTTATCCACTGTCTTGTATTTTGTCTCCACTTGTGCTTCAGCCTTGTTGAATAAACCATTGTCTTCCTATTCATTGAATTGTTTGATAAAAATCCAATATACATACTTCTATGGACTGATGTTTGCAACTCTCATTCACCAACCTAGATCAACATCTATGGGCCATCTGCCACTTTCATAGAGATTCTTTGCCATGATGTTTATCTTCGAGCCATGGTCTAAGAGTACAATACATGGTGTTTCGTTTTCTCCAATTTTGATGACTGTCTCCGTTGTTGCTCTTGCCCAATGTGTACGGGAGTAGTGACTACTTGGAATGAATCGAGCCTCTTCTTCCTCATGCATGTGCTGTAGGCGGCCTTCTTTTTGAGAGGTGGGCTGCCCAACTGGTTTGGACCAGTCAACCATTACATTTTTAGCTTTCACTTCTTTAATTTTTGCATTCATGTTTTCTTTATCTTTAGCTTCAATTCCTGCAATTAATTCTTTAACTGCTTCAAGTTGAATTCCTTGTGAAGTCAACTTCTCTTAATCCTACACAAAAATGCGAAGAACTTGCAAAAAAGCATGCACAGTTTCTTCAGCTTCATCACCAACATATTGTCTTTTCCTTTGGATTACATTAATAATTACATCATGGAATTCACGTTTGGCAATTCCAAGAATTTTGCCTAAGGTGAATTCAAATTTTCTTCCTAGAATTCGTTCTTCTAGGACTCGTTTGAGATCGGTTGCAGATTCTATGTCAGACTACAATTTGTAGCCTGGCTTCTTTCCTTTCTTCTTTCCTTCGGTCTTCTTTGTCTGTGGCACATCTTCTATCTCTTGATTAGGGGTTATATTTTTAGCAATCTTTGGTTGTTTAGGCGTTCTTCTAGTTACCCGTTTTGGAGGGCTAGAAGAGGAAGGCCCTAGTTCATCTTCTATTCTTCTCTTTTCTTCAATCAAGACTTCTTTATGATTGATGTCAGCCAAATGTGCAAAGGAAAAAGAAGAATCTACCGGTTCTTTCCAACCAGTTGTTCCTCGAATATACTAACTGGCGTTAGCCAAATCTTCTTTGGCTGCTTTACCACGTTCCATTTGATCTAATGCCTACATCCATACTTTAGATTGCACATTAGCTTTACATGCTTTCAAAATTGATTTAATTGGCACAATTTTCAGCCCATAGGTAGTTACATCAATTGTTGCATAGGCATTCTTTGCAGCTAAATCTTCTAATGTTTTCTTCATTCCACTATTGCCAAAATTTGGCTCCAGTGGAAGACCAGTTTCAGCCGCATGAATTTTTTCATCTTTCCAAAAGACGAGCTTCTGTTCTTCAGCCTCACAGAAGACAAAACACTCCCTCTTGTCATGTTGTTGGCTGTCACACCAAATACAATGCCTCTTAAAGCCTTCTCTCATGGGTCTTTGAGTTTATGCTCGTCCTCACTCTTCGATTTTGACATCCAGCTTCTCTACTTTGGAACTAATTTTTGTAAGATTCAGATGAAGGTCACACATGCTTTTAATGAGTTCATCCATTACATCATTTTTAGAACGAATAGAAGAAGAAAGAGTTGGTTGATTAGCCAAAGGAGTAGGGGATTTTGAAGGTGGAACAAGCTCCATCAATGGAGTTGTTGAAGTTGAAGTAGAGCCCAATCTTAGTCGCATCTGCTCTCTTCGAGCAATCATTTTAATTGCATCAGTAACATCTATCCATGCAGTCTTGACTCTTGATTCGGAGGTAGCATCTTCTAGGCGATTAGCAAGCTTCTCTTGCAGAATGGAATCTGCAGCCTTAAGAAATAATTCAATCTTCTGACCTTCCATACTTTGTTGGTCTTCAGCATCAAGTTGTCCAAATTTACTTTCAAACTCATGGTATAGAGCTGTTGCAACTAAACCTTTGTTGGGTTTTTCAACCCATTCAATGAAACTTTTCTTCGTCATTAGGCCAGAGTCTTCTAAGAAGAATTCTTCGCACAAGGATTTTTTGAATGCAGGCCACCATGCTTGGCTAGTTTGGCAAAATAATGGCTCCATGCATGTTGTGGTACACCAAAGAAGAGCATTTTTTCAACATATAAGAGAATACAAACAGAGACATTTTGACCATCAAATTGTTTTAGTTCATGCCCAACTTCCTCTAGGGCCTTGATAGCTACGGAATCAATTTTCTCTTCATCTTGCCTTTGTTGTTGTTGTTGTTGTAACATTTGGATTTGTTGTTGTTGAGTCTACCTGCAGTATGCACACCAATTGTTGTAGAGTATCTCCTGAAAAATCCCCCATCTTGGAGTTTTCTTACACCAAACTTCACGTCGGGTTCACCAATGTCGCAGCGCGTAGGGTTAATGGTCACCAAAACAGGGGTTTGAAAAGAGAAGAATGTATGGGGGTTCAAGAGCTTTGACTTCGGAGATGGTAGAGATAAGAGGAGGGTTGAAGGTTTCAAGCCAAGTTCTTGAAGATAAGAGACAGCAGGGTGTCGGTAGATTCAAGGAGAGGAGTAGATGGCTCGTTTAGATATTCATGCTATCAATTCTTTTTAGAACGGGGGGTTCAAAGAGATTGAAGATGTAGAAGAATACTCCCAAAAAGAATTAGAAAATATAGAAGAATACTAACAGAGATGAAGCCTGTCAGTTTCTTTCAGCATTATGAGAAAATATAATTCGAATAGACAAAAACATGTACAAAATAATACCTTCCTCTATGCTACCCAGATTGCCAATCTGATGCTTCCAATGGCTCCGAAAGGGGGGGGTTAAATACCAGGATGCCTGGCTAGAATCCTGCCAGATCACTCCTTCTTCATCTCCCACTTTCAGACTGTTGTTCACTACGTGAAAACAACGATCACACGTTGTGCGATTTCACTTATCTCTTTTTGTACATAAAATCCTCTCAAATTGGCTAAAAGCTATATGCTTTCTTTTACATGTCCTCCTAATCTAGAAGTTATCTATAGTTTTATGGATTTTTACAAGATATAATATCTAGAATATCAAAAATTGACTAAAAACTTGTCCAAGAAAATCTAATATTTTGAACCATGGACACTAATACTAATTCCTAAAGTGGCACTGGCTCTCTAAATCTAAAAGGAAGCCACACTCTAGATTTTTTTACATGGTGTGCGTGTAGTGGCATGATAGCGTGAAATTGTTCTTATACTTTCAATTTCACTTGATATTTTTTTAAAAAGTTCAACTCAAATTCCTATCCCATATTCCCTCTCGATGATTGAAATGCTTCAAAAACATGTTTATGTTCACATCATGAGACTCCTATTTTATCTTTTAAACTACCATAAGAAAAGCATAGTCTAATGCTTACTTAATTGATATTAGTTGTGTGGCAAGGATTAGAAAAGTTAAGTGGATGTGAGTCATAAGGAACATTAATATAAGAAGATGACCTCCCTTGTGACTGAAAGACACCTTAATGTCATATCAAATAAATAAAGTTGCTATAGGCTTGATCACACACTTAAATCCTCTCTCCAATACATCTAAAAGGGATAGGGAAAACTAGGAACCTATCTTGTGAAGCTCCTTCCCCACAAAGAAATAGTTGATACAACATTGAGAACGTGCTAAAGATCTATCTCAATTACATTAAAATTTCACATAAGAAAGATAGTACTCACACAAGCTTGCTTAAGCTCTCTCTCATAGACATCTCAATAAGATAGGAGATACTACCATGCTGTGCTAAAAGATAGAGGTCCTCTCCCACAAAGACAAAGTTGATAGAAGTTTAAGCACATGCTAAATCTCTTTCCCATATGCATATAAAAAAGTCATATCAAATAATAGGGTACTTGAAGCACACTATCTAATAGCCATCTCAAGGAGAGAGGAGGAACTTTTCTTCCATGCCCTCAAAGGGGGAGAGGAAAAACCCATTAACAAGCTCCTTCCCTAGAAAGAGAGGGTTTTAACAAGCTTGAGAATCTTCTTAATTCAAATCCCAAAGACAAATAAAAAATTCATGCCAAATAGGCAAGGTTTGAATAAAATCTTGAGCACATGCTCAAGCATGCCGTCTCATAGCTATCTCAATGAGAAGGAAGAAACTATCTTTTGATGCTCTCAAGGGGACATGGGGAAATCATATTGACAAGCTCCTCTCCCATAAGGAGAGGTTTAGTATGAGCTTGAGAACATGCTCAAGCTCTCTCCCAATGATGCCTCATAATCATACCAAATCAATACATGAAAATAGTAGAGCCATGTAGGTATCCATGATGTATGTTTTTGTTGAGCTCTAAGCTTGTATATACATTGATAATGTGTATGGGTGCCTAGAGACTAAACTATATTTATGTAGTGTCGACATGAATTTATTCCTTCATGGCCATGAGTCGTTGGTTCCATACTAAAGACATGTAATACAAAGACCATGCCCTATGCCTCTATGCTTGGATTAAAATGATGGGTTGTGAATACTAATGCAGTAGGAATACTTGGGAGCATGGATAAAGCTCAATAATACAATCAAACTCTCTTCAAGTTGAGCATAGCCTTGTAGACAGGCTCAATGATATCCTTTATGAGATTGATGTTAGCTTTAGAACATATAGAGAATCTTAATCCTGAGATCAATAAAACGTTGAAAGAGAGCACACTTTCATAAATGTTGTGCTTTGGTATTTTTAAATACACATAAAAGTGTATCCTATTCTAAGGAGACTTGATGTGAATTAAGTTAAAGTATACCTAGTTCTAAGCACATGGCTTGACAAGATTCCAATTATAGTGTTAGAGTAACTTTTATGATGTCAAAGTGAAATATGATAAAAAAATGATATCAAAGTATACCTTAAAATATTTTAAGCAAGGAAATTTGAAGTTATTGCATCAAACTTTTTTGTCATCAATGTGATAGTCACATTATATCCGATCAAATGAGTTTATTAAAAAACTTAATAGATTAATGATCCTAAATTCTTATTACATATATTGGTATACAAGGTGGAGAGCACAACCTTGATTTTATATATAAAAAGGCATCTTATAGAGTTGAAAAGATGTAATCATATTGATGTGCATACCATATTAATATGCAAAAAACATAGTTAAGTTACAAATCACTTTGTATCATGTTTTTATAATGAGGAGGTTGATATATGTATTATATGTACAAATTCTTATACGAAGAGGTTCAAATTTTGTGTCTCATGTGTTTGAAAGAAAAAAAAGAAAGGTAAACTAGATCCCACTGAGCCCACTAACTGCCCATAAAATTATAATTGACTCTTTCTATTGAGAAGATTGAAAAAGTAGATTTTTAAATTATACTCTACTAATGATTCAATGGACAAACATAAAATTCTCAAAGTTGAAAGAATAGATTTTTAAAATATACTTTACTAAATTTGATTGAATGGGAAAACTTAAAATTCTCAAAGTCTATTCTTCAACCTGAATACATGCCATGATGGATGTTTCCATAGCCAAGCATGAACACAAAATCTAATTACTAAGTGGAAAAAAGAGATTACAATCTTAGCTAAAACATGGGCACAAAATCTAATTTATAAGAGTAGAATATTCTTCAGCTTGAACACTTGATAAGGTGGATGTCTACATGCCCAAGCTAAGGTCTCAAACATTTACAAATAACTCATAATCCAAGGGGAGCACAAAAGCCAAAACCATTGACAATAAGGTCCCATTAAGCTCATTGTAACTGATTATTAACCATAAAACTCAATCCTTTATCTTATCAAGATTCTAGCAATGAACTAAATTTTATAGTACAAAAACAATGAATGATCCTAAAATTTGACACCTTCAACTTTATCCAATCTACTTGGTCGCATGGCCAAGCCCTCCTCATGTATTGAAAATGATAAATAGAAAAAATATTTCCATAATGACTCAAAAGCTAGGCCAAGTGAGAAAAATGGGTTACAAATAGCCAAGTGATAGAAAGGGGCTAAAAAAGTCTAAAAAGAATTGGACATGCTGGGAATGAGACTTTTCCCATTTTACCTAAAACACTCTTCTATGGATTATCAAGAAGGCGGATAACAAGTGAGCAATCACTTCATTGATGAAGTGTGTGTCTTGGTCACTAACCAACTCTATGGGACAACCAAACCATGAGATTACTTGCTCCCAAAGAAACTTGGTCGTGATCCTAGTGTCATTTTTGTGAGTTTCTCGAGCTTCCACCCACTTGGTGAAATAGAGTGTGTGGCGATAATGATGTACTTGGCTTGTGAGTACTACACCATAGGGCTGATTAGACCAATGAAGTCTATTCCCCATTTCTTAATTGGTTGGCATGCAATCACTAGGATAAACTCCATTTTTTCCTTACAAATAGGAACTTTGGTTCGTTGGCACTCATCATAGTGCTTCACAAACTTAGCTACATTGTGGAATAGTGTAGGCCACCATAGTTGAGACTTGAGCAACTTGAGTGCTATGGTTTCTCCACTAAAATGTCCTCTAGCAATCGTGCCACATGTACTTCCATGAGCACATCATCAACTGATAGGGTTGAATCTTCAAGATTAGTCTCCTTAACTTACCCTATCTATGGGTCATTCAAGCAATCCATTATCTAGGATGTGGACCACATCATCTACCCATATGGTGTGAGGTATGCTCTAAAAAAATCTCGTTCACTAGACATTCTAAAAAGATGTGTATTTGGTAGGTCATCAATGATGCCATGTCCAGGCACTTCACCTTCTTGAGGGGGTCACCTTATAGAACATGTAATATACCACGTGAGTTCAAAAGAAAGGGCATTTTTATTATGTTGACTTATAGTTTTCCAAAAATAGAAGGGGTTTATAAATGCACCTCATGTAAAATTTACATTAGGGTTTTTTTTATTCAAAAAATTTTAGAAGCACACCTTTTTAGGGAGGTGAGGGGGAGGGGGAGCAAGGGGGTGTGTGTGGGATAGGAAGGGGATGGGTGGGGGGAAGATGGGGGGAGGGGAATCAATACTTAAATGTATATATGTTCTCATGAGAAAATTATTTACAACTAGCATGGGGGGGGGGGGGGGGATTCTATCATTTCATCAATATGAAATTACCTTGTGTTCACATTAAAATCTAGAAAACTTCTAAGTTTGAGGATTATGTGCAACACAAGTGCTTTTTTCGGGTGAGGCAAAGCATCCATAGTTGTTCCCTCTCCTTGCAATTTTATTAGCATTTCCCTTTAGGGGATATGCTAGTAAAATGGTGTGTGGCAAGGTAGTGCATAGCTCCAAAAAATTAGCCACACTTAACTCAAGTTAAGTGGCTCACTATCTTGAGTAAAGTGGCCCAATTTATGATTTAAGAGTTGTGGATCTTGGAAAAAAAGGATTCCTTAAAATTAGGCATTAGCTACATTAAGGCAAATTAGAAGTGTTGGAGGAGGGAAATCAAGAGGTTGCTCAACTCACTCAACCTTGTAAGCTATCATGGATAGTGGTCAAAATAGAAGTGGTACAATGGTATAGTAGTAGATCACATATTAGTATGAATAGCACCCCCCCTCTTTGCATAGAAGGCAAGAAGATTAGCCAATCATTGTCTTTCACTCATGTTAGGAAGCTATTGTTAAGGTGCAAACTTGATTTTAGCCACATTTGCAGAATCTGGGGCATTGAATTGTCAGATGTTGATATTGAGGGGCACTTGTTCATCTTTGGAACATTAGGGCTCCTCTCAGAGATAGAGTATTTGACTGGAAACTCATTTCAGGTGCTCTTTTTATATGTTAAAAATTAAAGAACAAAGGCATTTTAGATGGCTTATCTATATGTGGAGGAGTGAAATGCCTTCACACTTATTCTCGGATGGTATCTATGCCCCCCATATTTGGAGGGAGGTTCTTCCCAAATTGAGTCAATGGGGATTAACTATTCACAACCCAAAATCCTATATCCCAGCCTACAACTTTTGTTGTTAACATTACTAGGTGATTTATACTATGTGAGATATGGTAGGCACACATTAAACTCCTCTTAGGAGAAGGAGATGGGCAAGTTGTCTAGGCTGCAATATGGCCAAAAGTTTGGTGATAACTTAGGGGTCTTTGTAAGGAGAATCACTTTAGCAATAATGAGCTAAGGTAGCTAGCCAAATGGCTTCCAATTTTGTAACCTAGAGATTCTTTTTTGACACCATTAATAATAATACAATACTTAGTCACCTCCAAAAAAGGAGTCCTTGATTTTAGGTTAATGGATACTAGACCATCAAATGGCCGTTTGATGGCTTGATACTAGACAAATTTTCTCCATCCTTTCCTAAAATTAGAGACGTAGAAGAGGAGGAATCATCATCGTCATGATTCGCCATTATCATCCATCAGATCATCATTCTTACCAGTAGCATTTCTACAATTCTAAGTAAGAGAGATGGTCTGCCAATCAGTAGCTCCCCTTTGTGAGCCCTTTGCATTCAATCAAATATCAAGAAAGTGAAGATGGAGTCATTATGGATGCAATAGTTTAAAGATCCCTCGTTGTGGTAGGTCAATTACAATAATAAGTTAGTTTTCCAAGACATATCTCATCATGATGTATTCAACCTCTGCAAAACATGAAATCTTATGAGCTATCATAAAGACATGGCTTTTTCTCTCACCCCATTCCAACTGCAAGCCAGTGTAAAGGTCTCTATATTTCAAGCACAAAGTGATAATAGAAGTCTTGTGATTGGATTGCTAGTAAAATCCAACCTAGATTTTTGAAGAGCTTAGAGAAACAAATCAAAGTTGATACTTGAATTGAACAAAACGAAGCCTCAAGAGGAGAAAGGAGCTATCTTTTAATAGGAGAGTGCTCATGTTGTGGGACTTTTTAAGGCTTGTGAAAATCAAACCAATCTATTCAAGGGCACAAGGCTATGTGAGGACATTTGCAAATGGCGCTTACTTGAAAGAAGCCCCTATGCTACAAGCACTTTAATAACTATGTATACTAAATGTGGTGCTCTTGCAAAAGCACAACAAGTACTTGACAAATGTATTATTCATGGATAGATTCTCATGACATGCACTAATTGCAAGATATGCACAAAATGGCCATGATGATGAAGCTCTCAAATGCTTTGATAAGATGCAGCACGAAGGCCACTTTCCACATTCAATTACCTTTGCATATGCATTAAAAGCCTATACTTGTGTAGAATCACTCAATAAGGGTGAATGAATTTGTGATGAGATTGTCAGATCAAAGTTGTTGGAGAAATATGTTGTACTCATTAGTAATGTTGCTTTGGTGAACATGTGTGCCACCCGTGGTGCATTGGGAAAAACACAAGGAGTATTGGATGAACTTCCTGTCCAAGATGTAGTCACTTGGAATTCAATAGTTGTTGTAAGGTATGCACAACATGGGCAAGGCAAGGAAGCGTTGAAATGTTTCAATAAGATGCAACATGAGGGACACTCCCCCACTTTAGTCACCTTTATTTGTGCCTTAAAAGCATGTGCCAATGTAGGATCACTTGACAAGGGCAAACAAATTTGTGACTGGATCATTAGATTGGGGTGGCTGGGCTGAAATGTTATTCTTGGAAATTCTTTGGTGGACACATATGCAAAATTTGGTGCACTTGTAGAAGTGCATGAGATCTTGGGCAAGCTTCCTGCACACTATGTAGTGTCTTGGAGTGCATGAATTGTAGGGTTAGTGTAGGGTATGCACATCATGGGCAAGGGAAGGAGGCATTGAAATGTTTCAATAAGATGCGATATGAGGGGCACTACCCCACTACAGTTTCCTTTGCTTATGCCTTGAAAGCATGTGGAGATGTAAAAACAATTGTAAAGGATGAAGAAATTCATGATGAGATAAATAGACTAGGGTGGTTGGAGAGAGTGTGTGCTTGACAATTTTGTGGTGAATATATGTATGCCAAGTGTAGTGCATTTGCAAAGGCAGAGTGAGTAGCTCCCTATTAGGGATGTTTCTTGGAGTTCACTTATCATAGGTAATGCACAACATGGCAATGTAAGGAAGCACTAAAATGTTTTGACAAGCCATGACAAGAGGGTCACATTCCTAATGCAGTCACCTTCTTGAGCGCCTTGAAAGCATGTGTGCTGACATAAGTGCCATTGACAAGGACAAAGAAATTCATGAAGAGATTGCTAAGCTAGAGTTGTTGGAGGGAAATGTTGTGCTTAGAAATGCTCTAGTGGATATGTATGCTAAGTGTGGTAGATTCACAAAATCACGGGAAGTGTTTGATGAACGTCCTGTGTGCGGGATGTAGTGTGGGATATAGTCTATGTAATCCCTAGGGTTGATGAATATAAAAGTTTTGTAAAACAAAAACTATCATGTAGCATGAGGACTCCATGAGGAATTCATGAAATGTGAAAAAGAAGAAGAGTGAAAAGGTGTAGGATTGGAGTAAGGTCGTACACAACGAGGGGCTTGCTAAACTTCTTTCAAATCCAGCAAGTGACTTGTAAGTGCCTTGTAAGTTTGTGATACTTTCTTAACCTTATTTAACAATTCTTTAAACAATGTGTTGGGAAAGAAAGCATGTACCATGGGTTGTGCTTGTTGATGTGGAGGCCGCTACGATCGATGAAGTGCGCACATGAACATACTTCACACTGAGCAACTAATCAATGGCAAGGAGTATGCTACCAATAACTTTGCTTGAGGTTGCTACACCAAGTAAGCATCTTTGCATATTAGGTGCTTCATTCCTTTAATTTAAAAAAAACCTCTTTTCTGTCATAATTGCCCACCTTCTCTTTCTCTCATAATTACCCACTCTCTATAAAGATATTGACTTAATGGTTGAAAGTTCCTAGAGGTTACTAAATCATGATTAGGTCCCCTCTATCCCCCCCATTGACTCCTCTCTCTTTCTCTCTCTCTCTCTCTCTCTCTCTCTCTCTCTCTCTCTGTGTCTCTCTCTCCCCGCCTTCCTACCTACTATTGATGCTGCTACCAAGTTGATGATGCTGTCAATGTTGATGTCAATGTTTCTATCGATACTACTGTTGATGATGCTGTCGATGTTGTCTCCTACCTACTGTCGATGCTATTGATACTTCTTGGAGCTGTCGATGCTACTACTGAGAGGACAATGATCATTTCCTGATGCTGCTACTGAGCTAATGGTCACTGAGCTAGCGATCGCTACTACTGAGCTGTCGGTTTTGAGATGACAGTCACTGCTACCTAATGGTTGTTTTGTTGATGGTCGCTACTACCGGGCAATCGCTGCTACTGAGCTGCCGGTATTGAGATGATGGTCACTGCTACCTGACGGTCATTTTGTTGACAGTTGCTGCTACCTGTGAGCTAACGGTTGTTGCTACTGAGTTGGCCATCAGACGATCATTGCCCGATGTTGCTACTTGGAGCTTCTCGATGCTGCTACTGAGCCGATGACTTCTTGGAGTTGCCCGATGTTGTTGATGAGCTACCCAGCATATGAGAAGTCCTCCGCATATGACCTTGCCTCTCGCCAACAAGCTACCCCATGCTGCTGAGCACACGTGAGCTCCTACTCTCTCGCCAAGCTATCCCACGCCCCAGCAATGATGCCTATTTAAGCTCAAATTTGTTTTTGTTTTATTCAAAAATTATCTAAAGAGTCTTACTTTATCCTCCCAGTTGATCCCTTTCTAGCTACTCTGTGCTAGGAAACAGGCGACATCACGATAATACTGTATGATTTGTCATTCTCCAATGAGAGGATTTGCTAGAAATAATTACCACGCTATATCACCTCGGCTACCTACGCTCTTTGCTAATGCAATTTATTGGCACCAAATTTAACTCAGAGCCAAAGTAGTGGTTATTAAAAATGGAAGGGAAAACACATATAAGCATTGCGCCATGTGATAGGTGCTACATTGACTAGCATGTGACTAGGAAGAACATAATAGATGCTTCATCAAATGAATGGCAAGGAGGTATTTATTCACTCATTGAATATAATCATTCCCTAGTAAAAGCATCCCATGTAGGACATATATTCAGCACTTTGCCATCATATTTATCTTACTCTGTATAATTTGTAGGTACACCTTAGTGACTTGGAACAAGGAGAAGGTTGTCAAGCCTGCACAAGTGTGAGTAGTTCTAGTTGATCAAGTGTGTGCTCTCTCTTTCTTTCTCTCATACAAGTGTGCTCAAAGCCAACAATTTATATTCCTTATCCTCATCTTCTTTGAGGTATACACAATTTCAAATATCCAACTTTGTGTTGTTATTTTAAGAATAATTAAGACATCTACTTTGAGATGCTTGGTCCATTATATGTCACAGAGAAATGTGATCCGGGTTTTTTACAAACCGCATTTCCACCGCAAAATTTGGCCAAAACCCCTATCAAGAGTCTTACCATATCACTTTGGGTTTACTCTTTAAGCACTAGGTATGCTACATTATTGCTTCTCGGTTATGATAACTCTAGCAAGTGGGGGAACAAGTTCTTAGGAGGGATGTCAATGTAAAGGGTAAAAGGATGGGTTATCTTAGTGAAGATGAAAATGAATTACACCTAGGGGTTGAGCAATTGCATAGATTTTTTCAAAGGACCAGCCTCCAACTACATGTGGGTTCCACCTACATCACCAAGATTTGGAATCTATCACCATCATTAGAGGACACCTCACCCTTGTAGACACGTGAATGTCCATATCATGGTGTCATTTGGATCTTACACAAAAGCTTACAAGCATGGATTCCCTCTGTCACATGCTTGTATGTATTTATATATATATGAGGAACTAAAGTCAAAGCATCTTTTGGAAGCCGGTTCTTTATCATTTTGATAAATCCCAAAGAAAAGTAAAATTCAAGAAAATTCTTACGAAGGACGATTGGTTTTAATCTGGTCTACAAAGTTGCAGAAGAGATTTTTTTTAGATTCTTCACCGATTTGAAGTTACAAAGGTGTAGACTGCTGGGTACATGCAATTTTCTTCTCTCTTTCACCACATTAGCTTTCCATTTTATCCTTCTTGTAAATATATTATAATAATGTGCTTTGGGCACCTGCCTCTTGTAATTTAGCTTCCTTTCTCTATCTTGTCTACCACCACCCTTGGCTTCTTGCATTATGACCAGTGGGGACTTGTCCCATCCACTATTCTCCATATTTTCAAAGATGCCACACATCATCTAGGATTGAGCTAATAAAAAAGATTAGCTTAATCTAATCCCTCATGTAGGCTATATAAAGAGACCATGGAGATGTAAACATAATGACAATGACAAGCACATGAGAGCACTCTAGAATACCCTCATGCTAGTCCATCTCTTTGAGGTAAGCTATGAGTGAGTCTCTTTTATTATGCAGCATAATGGCAAGCTTCCTCTACCTCTTTTCCTCTTGTCTCCCTCTCTCTCTCTCTTTCTCTCTCTCTCTCTCATATTCTAATATGTTGTCTAAATCATATGTACTCTCTTCTAATTCTCCCTCTACATTCATACTTAAACTTATTAAGTAAGACTTGCCATATGCTCTATTGGTGGGGAATCCTTATTTCTTCATGTTATATATGTTCATGGGAGAATTTAGGAGCCATCACCTCTCTTAACCTTTCATCATCTTCATTTCCATTAGGATGGGCTACAAATTATCTCTCGTGAAGTTATGTTTTGGTTCTTTACATTCTGTTTGAGGAAAGGGATTTCCTAGCCCATCCCCCCTTTGGCTAGGTGGCGCCCCTCTTTAGCTCTCTTAGTGAGGATTGGAGGCTGGGTGGGTAAGAGGCAACCCATTTATCTTTTCAGCTCTCAAAATGCTTTCCCACATAGATGGTTTTCTTGTACTGGTATTTTGATCTTTCTATTACGCATGCACCTCTTCTATTTTGGTTGAATTAGCATGAATGGAATTTTTTGCAATATGGAAAACAGGATAATATATTATTTCTTAGACCCTTCCTATGACCTAAAATTGATTTAAAAGCTTTAAAATTGTAATGAGAATCCCTTTGATTAAGAGAAAGGGGGGATAATGAGAGGATTGTAAAAAAGAATTTTATGACAAATGTGCAAAGTAACTTGTATAATTTGAAAGATTGCTTATGTACTAATATCTTAATAGATATATGTATGTATTTATGTATATCTACTTCTATCTTAATAGATGTATGTATTTATGTATATGTACTTCTATGATTAACACTTAATGCTCCCTTGCCTCCTTAAATGCATAACATAGGTACACACAAATGATTAGAGTCATCACTATGTACAAGGGTCTCAAGGGATGAGTGCGTCATGATACGTTTGTCTTGTGATGAGTTTGTAGGGCCAAAAGGTGCTTGTCAAATAGGCACTTAGTCGTGAACTTGGTAAGTGAGCGTCTTTTGATAAGTATGTCACAATTGACTTGGCACTGTGTCGTGAACTCGGCATAGAGGTGTCACTTTGGTTGTGATACCCTCTCTTTTCCCCTAGGTGTAGATGGGCACTTGGTCGTGAATTCGGCTAAATAGTGTCTTGACAAGCTACACATCAAATAAGTGATGGGCATTTGATTGTGTATTCAGTTTCTTAATGTCCTAATACACTAATTGTTTGCTATTTTTCGATGGGATGGGCATTTAGGTCGTCTATTCCGCCAAAAAATATCATGATCTATGTGTAGTTTTTTAAAAATATGTAATGTTCTTGCATTTGTATGTTTTTTATAAGTTATGACTTGATGTAATTTGTGTTACCTTTTCAATGTTTATCATGCAATTGAAGTTCATATGCAACACCAATTAAAATTAAGATTGATATCATACAATTGTATTCTTAATCAAAGATTATATGTCATACATCTATATTAAAGTTATGTAGCTTAACTTACAATTAGTTGCTTGAGCCTTGCCCATTATGCTTATACACTTCTTTTCTTTATTGTAGAGAGTTTACAATTTGTGAAGATGGCCTTGAACGTTGCCAAAGCACTACGCATTTGCTTGATAGAGGCTATATCATCCAGCATAGAAGAGCAGATATCACTCATCAATAGTAATGAAATTGTCTTTGTCAACTTCTGCAATTTAGCATGTACATCCATGCAAACCGTGTTGTAGCAGCAAGGGCTTTCACACCTAGTCACTGATGCACTTTGGGATACTGAGAAGAACTTGCATCTTTGTCATACACTTCTTGGGAATGCAACCAAGATGGTTGAAGATCTTAAGAAGTTAGCACCAGTGTCTGGATCAAAGGAGAGGCTAGTCTTTTGGAACATGAAGTGGAGAGAAGAGGTGGCACAATTAAAGCGAGCAAAGGACTTGTCCGAGACAACCTCTCTACCAAAGCACCTAAAGACCACTATAAATGCAAGTCCCAGTTCTAGTCCCGCAAGGCAGAGAGAGAATCCATCAAGGGCGGGAACTATGTTGCGCACATTGAGGAATCACCAATACGCACCAACGATTGGCATTCCCTTTGACGCCATCAATCTAGGTAACTGTAGATAATATTACTTATTTTTCTTTAGATTTAACATATTGCGCCAAAATGTACAAGAGCTTCAATAATGTTAAGTTGCAGCAATTCCAAGTGGAGTGTGGGATGCAAAAGGTCAATGAATCCATTGTATGATGCATTGCCTTTACTTATGAGCCCCTTGGGTTACGGTCTTTCCCTTTTTCAATGGTGGTACAATAGATTATATATTGATCTGGGGCCCTTTTCAAAAATGTAATATAGGAAAACCATCAAGCACCTCCACAAGCCATCAATGGGATCATCAATAATATGCCACACATTATTCATGCGTTGGTGGATGGGATGAAGGCCGTGCATAGTGCTACCATCATCCATTCAGACTTACATGCCAAGAACATGGTGTTGGATTTCACCATAGATAACACCCCTAGGGTGGGCATCATAGATTGGGATCTCATGCTTATTTATGGTATGAAAAGACGAGCTCTCAACTGCCCATTTGGGGGACCAAATGAGCTCATGCACATCATAGATGAGTGCCGACGGAAAGGAGGTTGGAAAGGAAAAGAAGGCCATGGATCGCTCCTTAGATCTATGATCCATTGTGTGAGTCTGCTTACAGCAAGGAGTTAGATGTATATGCAGTTGGTTGGCTCATCGTTGTCTTATTGATTTTTGGTGCTCATCCAATGTCTGTGGTTGCATAGGGAGCTGAGAGATACCCCATATGAATTCATCATGCACTTAATAGATTTCAAGCCAGGGGATCGCATGTTGTTAGATGATAAGGCCATGTGATTGTCCTTTTCAGATCTTGATGACTTTTTGAGAGCGCAGTGCAGCATTGATCTTGCAAAGGCACAAAGATCGCTTGTAGAGCTTGGCCCTATTCTAGCTCACCCTTTTTGAACAGCCCATCTCTTGTAATCTCTCCTTGTATTTTCTAAAACAACATATCATTTTTTGGAGTCTCTATGACTCATGAAACCAAGGATAGTTGTATATTTTTTGTAAAGCTCTATGCTCTATAGAATACAGCTTGTAATTTGTGCTTTAAGATTAAGTTAATTATGTGGATGTACGTCTTCAAGAGCAATTATCTCAAGATTCTGTGTCTTGATGTGTATTTTCAGCAATTTGCATGGTTGACTTTCTCACGTTTTGAAATTTAATAACCACATTGTTTCATATTTAGTATCATGGTGTAGATTTTATATCTATAAATAGTCTCTAGCTAGCATACGTGCAACATTAACGAACCATTTAATGTATATACAAAGTTTCATTCTCTCTTATTTTCTTTGCTAAATATGATTGTGCAAGTGGAGTGTTGTATACATGTGATTTTTTAAAGTTGCCAAATAGATATATTGTTGTTGTAAACACACAAGCGTGTAAGAAAGAGAACTACTTCAATGGTTTAAAAAGCTATGATTTTCACATTGTATTCATATTGCAATTTAAATTATTAATGATTAGAAAACAATAATACATTATAAATGAATTATTTAAAAAAATAATGACCAAGTGTACCCAGCAATTATAGATGATACCAAACCTCTTAAACTTTCCCCGACAAACTATTGCTTTTGAAGTGATGCAATAACTTGTCACCTCCACTAAACTCTAGTATAGAACCAAGAGACTGTGGTTTAGGGATCCATCTGAAGAAGGCAAGGTTGTATTGATGGGAAGCATAGAGATCTAGGTTTGCAGGGTCTTGAGTGAGGCAGAAGACATATACATGCTAACAACATCAAGTACCATGCTCCCTACTCCTAGCCTGCTAGCCATGTGTAGATCTTCTTCTAGAAGCAGTTTATTGTACAATCAATGTTTTTGGACAGTGGTAGAAAGATGAACTTCATGGACCATTTCCACACTCTTAATGAGGCCAAGGAAATGTACGTGGGATCATGTATTGATGTCCAAAGGGCTTTCCTTTGCTTAGTGAGTGTCATTAGTCTATGGCCAGTTTTGGCTACCAAACTTTGGTTGGAGTACCATTTTGTACAAAGTTACCTTGTCCTTTTCTTTTTCCTTTGAATGCTTTGAGATTTTCCTTTTTTGTGTCACATTAATATAGAGTGAGGGTATCAATTATAATTCCCTAGTTGTGGTTTTTGGGATGTCCTTTATGACTTCTTCAGCAACAACTACATAGTGGGAGCAAACATGTTGTTACTTGTCCCAAGTTAGGGGTTCAGCTATCAGCTTTGTATGCTCTGGTGTTGGCCTTCCAATGTTCACATGGACGTACGCATGTATGATGGATGCCAGCTTATGATCAAGCTTCATCATGCACTTCATCTCTAGTTCATTGGTTAGATGTGCTATCTCTTTGGCCATTTCTTTGAGATATCTAGGTGCTTTTGAAGTGCTGGAGGTGTCAAGGATGTTGGTTGTGATATCTTTTCCGCATGTGAATTACCTAGGACACATTCTGCAACAAGGGGCACCATCACGACCAAAGGCTGTGACTGCTGTGATTCTTGATTCGAAGTAGTAGCGGCTAGTTCAATGGATTGGCTACTATTGGTAGACTGCAGTGTCAAGTCCTTAAGTAGATCAAAAGTTGTCATGTCTTTTGTTTCCCTTTATGCATTCACTTGTGGACTTGACACTGATTAGAAGATTTTCTTGTAGTTATTAGACAATTCTGCCATTTTCTTTGTTGAGAAATAAGCCTTATCATGAGCAACATTGCTCTTATGGTGCTCATTATCCTCTTGGGAAGTCAAAGGCTCCTTGGGCACTAGTGGTCTTTGTGCACACTCGACGGTTACATCTGACATCCACTTGCTAAGCACACTAGGCTAAGGATCTACCTTTCGAATAGTCATTTTTTGTTTCTTGATTTCAATCATGAGGGGCTCAATCACTCCAATGTTTCTGACTCTAGACTTGGATTTTTGTTTAGATTTTCTCTAGCGCTTCTTCACTTTTGATACAATCTGGCCTTCAATTTTGAAAGAGGCAGTTTAGCTGAGGGTTTTTGTACCCAAATCCATCAGTTACCTGTGTAATACCCTTGAGCATGTAGCAACATTTTGAATATGCATCACGATATTGTGCTAGCTCTCCATCGATACCTTCATCTATAAGGCTTGGTCTTCTTTCATGGTCTTCTATGATATTTGTAAGTCCAAAGCTTATCCTTGGAATTGTCTCCTGACCTTCTTGTTTCAAGCCTGGCCTCACTCACTAGTTCTCTCTGTTCAACATGTGCTTGTATCAACTCTTTCAACAAGTCCTTGCTCTCGTTACTAGGCTTGCCTGGTATGTCAAAATATTCATTGTCTTTTCCTCGATGTTTGATGAGGTCACCCTTACTAAAGGTTCTAATTATCCTCACACCTGGTGTAGTATCAAGTGTATCCTCTGTGCTACATAATTGACCTCATACTTTATCGCCCTTTTGAACGGTATTCCTAGGAGGGTTTCCTTTCCACAATTTGCACTATTTGGAGGAACATGGAATAGGATAGGCAAGCTTATTGTTTCAATAGTTACAAGGATTCTGCACTTTTCTATAAGTGCTTGTGGGTGTCCCCCATAAGGATTAAGAGTTGCATTTGTCGTTGTGAGCTTTGGTTGGCCTAGTCGAGTCCATGCAGTATATTAAAATTTTCTCCTTCATTGATGAGAGCATCGATATTGTGCTCTCTTTTTGCAGTGAGTTTGACCCTAAGATAACCATGTGGTACTATGTCTTTATCTTGCGGGTCTTGGCTTATAAGTTCAAGCTTCTGATACATGCCTTTGAGTCTCCAATTCCACAACCACACATGGATTCTCTACTGATGTCTTGGGTCATTTATGTAGTTCCGTTCAAGGTGCATCTATCATCAGGACTATCATGTCTAGTCATCCTTGCATGTGTAGCTTGATGTTATTGCATTCCGCTTGGACTAGATGCAGGTCGATCGCAACATATGCATGTTTTTGTGGTGTGGCCTTTTTTCCCTTGTAGGCTAGATTGGCCCATTGAGGTTCTAGGGTCTCTGTTTGTATTTGTTCAGGTATGGGCTTTTGGTTGTTGTTTTGCAAGTGAGAACCTATGCTTGTGCAAAGCCATTAGTACACTAGGATCTAATTTTGAGGACTTGTTACGGCCCACATTTTCTCTCCAGCCTACTTGGGGGAGGTGCAGATCCCCTCTCCACGGTAGGGGTCTGAGGGGGCAGTTCCCCCCGGCCCGCATGGCTATTATGCTAAATACCATGCACAATTTGAAGGACCAAAGTTTTAAACTACTTGCTCTAGATTTCAGCCCAATGATAGATTTTTGATGTGATTTCGGCTCTATATGGTCTCTCGGTCGGTTTGAGGGGTTAGATGTGTCAAATTTGTATTTTGTTCACCTGTCCAATATTGACTATTTTCTATCGAATTATTAGAGGTTTGATTCTCAGGAGTCTGATTATGAGAATTGGACGTCTAATTTTGAGATTGGTCTGATCTGTTGATCGAACATTTCAAGTCCAAATTTGGGTGGTCTATGGGTAGGTTCGATTTTTGTGCATTCGATTCTAGGAGTCGACTTCTAGGAATTCGACATTCAATTTGACAGGTGTCCAATTTGGAGTGTCCAATTTTGGATGGTTTGATTTTTGTGTCTAATTATGGGATGTTTGATTTTTGAAATTGGATAGGGTCCCATGTTCGATCGGACAGGATGGGTTGGTCAGAGTGTCTGATTCTAGGAATTGGGCCCTTGTAGACCGTGTCCAATTTCGTCGACATAATTGCATTGCAAGCATCATATGGCATCATCTTGGATGCATATCAATTATTTTCACAAATAATGACCTACGTTGAGTGTGAGGTACCCTAATTTATAGGGTTAGTGGTTTTTTATTTGGGGAATATTCAGTAAAGTCTATCTATTATCTCTTGGATTGATGGATTATGTATTGTACATGATTTATGTGTTCACAATGCATCTTGGGATCAATCCTCAAGGTGTAAGAGAGCTGTAGTGGGATTGCTAGAAATTAGCCGAGGGATGCTCCCTTTGTTTATGCTTATGTAAGTGTATCACACCGATATGTGTAGGGACTCCCTATGAGGAGTGTGGAAAATGTTATCGATTGGATTACAATCCATACAAATGTAAAGTTCTCTATTAGAGATTAGGGTAGTATACCCCTTCGATGCTCTTAGCCACGAGGCTATGTGGGGTGGTTTGGTGCAGAGTAGAGGCTAGCTAGTGCCTTAGAGCCAGTGTCCCGTTTTAGATCATGAAAAGTGGTGCATTTTCTAGGAGTCACTAATAAAGTGGTGTTTTCCAAGACTTGGTCAATAGAGACCAGTTTGAACGAGGGTGTGGGCAGCTTGAGTGGGGTGTGGCCGATGTGTAGTACCTAATTGAGTATCATTCGTTCTTGAGGAATGCCATGATTCACCATGTGGGAGATATTTTTTTGGATGGCTTACTATCTAGAAAGCTCTCCGTGTTGGATATTGGAGGCTGTCGATCTTCCAGGATGCTTTCAGTTATGTTAAGTGTTGTAATGTTTGTCAAAGGCATGATGCCAGAGAGAATCATAAGTAGTTGAACCCTACTTTAGTTATGTTACCCTTTGAAAAATGGGGTATCAATTTTGTTGGACCAATATACCCCTCATTGACTATGCATAAGCATTATATTATTGTAGCAACACACTACTTTACAAAGTGGTTTGAAGCTCAAGTCGTAACGGTGAAGGATAATACTAAGAAAACGACCAATTCCATTATTGAGCAGATCATTTGTCATTTTGATCCACCTAAGGAGATAGTGTTAGATTGAGGGAGACACTTCCTGAATCAGGTTATAGTAGCCTTGAGGGAAGCTCTGAAGATTAAACACAATAAAACTACATCATATAATTCGGAGCAAATGGTCAAGTCGAGAGTATAAATAAACAACTTGTAGAGATCTTATCCAATATAGTGTCTGGAAGTAAGAAATTTTAGGATAAGAAATTGTATGTGGTAGTTTGGTCTTACAATATGATACAGAGCATTACACAAAACAATATGTGGCTTCAAAAAGGAAAGTTGTAGCTCTCTTTATATATAAATATTTAGAGGAACTCAGAGTCAAATTCCTTGATCTGCTACACTGAAACAGCTGTGCACAGTTTGCAGTCCTAAATTTCTGCATGCTCTATACAACAAACACAACTACTCTGTTCCAGAAGCACAAACTTGCAAATGGGAAGACACATTCTTTGACTTCAGATTGTCATTTCAGCATACCAACAGATACATCTCAGATATCTTGCATTGATGAAGAGTTGCAAGAGCTTCAAACTTTATGAACTTTGATCCATTATTTTCTTGGCTGCAAATCCTTTCAGATTTCCACTAACTCAAACCCATGCATTCAACATCTGCCCATAACATATATTTCCGGCCATATACCCAGTTTAAGATTAAGAGATCCTTTACTTCCATTCTTGTTTGCTGATGAGAAGCCTCACACAACAACTAACATACATCACTCTCAACATGATGAAGAACAATCCTCTATTGTCTTTCACTCATATCCATACATCAGAACTGATCTATGAACTCTCTGCCCCACGAAGCAGTAGAAGAAAACAAGATAAAAAGAAGACTCTTATTACCATCATCTAAAAACTGAGAACTTGCATCAGCCCATCGACTTTAGCAACCCTACCATCATGTTCCACTACTGCAATTACTTCAGCTTCACGGTCTCTTTCTTCTGACAATTTGTTCTTCTTCTTCTAGGCTTCACATTTCTCCCTTCTTCAGTCTATAAGATTCTCCTTCTCCCTCCCTCCCTCTCTCTCTCTCTCTCTCTCTCTCTCTCTCTCTCTGATTTTCTTGTGTCAAATACTTCTCTTATCTTTTTCCTTTTTAAAAACTCCTCACATTTTTACTTTTTCCAAGCTTCCCCTTGCTTCCGCTTAGTTGTTAGATGGCAAACATGCCCCTTGCCAAGTAAATTTCCACTTGGGGACTCAAAATCACATTTTCTTCTCTTCTTGCATAAGGTGTGTGTCTCAAAACTGAAATATCACAACCACGTGTCGAGCATGCATGGTACCACTTGGGGTTTCCATTTATCAACCCAACTCCCACTACGTGTAAGTGTTAGAAAGACAAAAAAATGATATTTTCATGTGTTATCCCACTTGACTTCATGCAACATCATGTCCTCGATCGCTCATTTTCACTCACCAACGTTATTGAGTGGCAAGACGAATCTTTCACGTGGGATATCAAGGTCTATTGCCACCATTTTCAAAGGATTCTTTATGAGTATTCCTATTGAGTTTAGCGAAGAAGGAGAGATTTTACATGTTATACATCCTCTCTCTCGACTCGACTTTGATGATCATAAGTATGAGTGAGCTAATTAGTATGGTGTGGCCTATCACTAAAGACAGAGTCTATATTTGTAATTTGGCAGAGCTTCTAGAGGGCCCATTGTTGTGCCACTATGCGCACTCCGTGTAAAAAAATCTAGAGTGTGGCTTTCTTATTACTTTAGAGAGCCAATGCCATTTTAGACATTAGTGTTAGTGTCCATGGTTCAAAAATATTAGATTTTTGGACAAGTTTTAGCCAATTTTTGATATTTTAGATATTATCTCTTATAAAAATCCATAAAATTGTAGACAACTTCTAGATTAGGATAACATTTAAAAGAAAGCATGTAGCTTTTGCCTATTTTGAGAGGATTTTATGTAAAAAGAAAGATTAGCAAAATCGTGCGATCGTTGTTTTGAGGTAGTGAATATCAATCTGAAGCAGGAGATGAAGAGGGAGTGATTTGGCAAAATTCTGGTGGCCAAGTGTGCTTGTATTTTACCCCCCTTTCCAAGCCAATGGAAGCATCATATTGGCGATCTGAGCAACATAGAGGAAGTTGGAAGATCTATTAACATCTTCAAGAACTTAGCTTGAAACCTTCAACCCTTCTCTCATCTCTACCATCTCCAGAGTCTAAGCTCTTGAACCCCCATACATTCTTCTCTCTCAAACCCCTCTAATTGACCGTGAAGTACCTCTTGAACCTTTAAACATCCACTCTAATCTACTTATATCTTGAAGACACATCTCCATCTATCTTATCCAATTTTCTTGCCAAACCCCTGTGGTGATCTTCAACCCTATGCACTCTGCGACACCACTAAATATGTGAGCATTGGTGTGGTCATTAAAGATCCCCAATGTAGGATTGTTATAAAAATATGAGTATATTTAGGGGTATTATTTTACTAATAAGATGGAAAAATACAAGGCCTTGATTATGGGGTTGAATGTAGCCCAATGTGGTGGTATCCACTAGTTATTGGTGAAAGGTGACTCATAGTTAGTGATCAACCAGTTAAATGGGGCCTATAGTGTGTGAGATCCCATCTTACGGATGTACCGTGATGCATCCTTGGATATGTTGCATATTTTTTAGATGGTGACTTGTCAATTAGTTCCTCGACAGTGGAATCCCTTTGCAGATTCCCTAGCCAATTATGCATTTTTGAAGGTGTCTTTCTCAATTGTGGTCTGGGGGAGCTCTTACAATTACCTTTTAACATTAGCTTAGGACTACTTTGGGATCATCTTGCTGACACATCCTATTTTGGCTATTCATGGCTAGTTTGGGTTATGAGTCAGGTAGTAATTAAGCACCTTCCTATTCTCTCATGGACTTGTAGCATAATTTATTGCCATGTTTGTTAGACATCCCTTGATATTTATGCAAAGGGGCTAGCCAATAACCTGATGCATTTAGTGTAGGGGGCGGCCCGACAAGCCCTTATCATTGGTCAGACTTATGCTTTAATAGAGTTGTATTGATAACAAGTGATTGTCTCAATAGGAGTACACTATTGAATGGTAGTTACATGGATTATCTCATTAGGCTATGAGGGCCAGTTATTTTATAGTAAAATGCCACATTTCATTAGGCCAAGAGGGCCATGTGTCTGTTTAGTGAGGGTACAGTTAATGGGTTTTGTTTTAATGCTATGCTAGACAAATTTAGTAGGACATGGAGGGACCCTCTTGCTACGCAAAAGCTTCTTGTGGCCAAGTCCAAGTGATGTTCTTCTTTTATGAGTACTTTTCTTTTATGCTATACGTGTTTATGTACTTGGAACTTGTTCCTTTGTTGGAGACTAGAAATCAAGGCATGAAATCCTAGGGTTAGGTTACGTATATTTGGGGGAGATTCAAGTAGTTATCTACCTCCTATAAAGACATTGTCAAGCATTGAAAGACCTATTAGAAGGTACTCCTAGTGACCCTATCCTACTAGCTTGCTAAGCAGCTATTCTAGGAGTCCCTTTGCTAGTGTGAAGCAATTAGAGAAGCTTGCCAAAATAACAAAAAGAAGAGAAAATTTTGAATATACTTGAAATATAAAAAATACAAAGGTGTATAAAAAGGGGTTCTAACCCCTAAAATAGAAAAGACAAGAAAGAAAAATCTTAAGAGTAGATTATTATTACCTTACGAAGGCTTGGTAGGTTCCTGGGGACAAGCTAGCCGATGCCTCATCTTCCTAGGGATGGCATCTAGCTAAAAAAGAAATACCAAGGAAAGTTGAAGTGAAAATAAAAGTGAGCATAAGACAAAAATATTGAAGTTTCTCCTTGCGAGAGCTTGGTAGGTTCTTGGATACCGAGTCAAGACTTGAGGCCCATGCCCTCTTCTCCATGGGTCACTATGCTCTCACCTCCCTCCTTTTTTTACATGCCTGAGGATGGAAATATTGAAAGAAAAGAATGTGGTAAATGAAAATCTATGCTGCTAGGCTATAGGTGTCAAGATTGTGGGAGAGAAGGAAGGAGTCTCATTTGTAGCTTTCTTGCTTGCACAATGGGGGAATACACACAAGGGTGGAGGCTGAAAACAGTTTTCCTCTTCTTAGTTGTGTAAGCCAAAAGAACTCTAATACAAAGAAATAGAAGAACCCTATATATGGGTCTCAAACCAAACTCAACTAACTAAGGTGGCATACTAACTGAGCCACGAACTAGAGTAGATAAGGATAGCTATCATGTAGCTATTATTCATGGGCGGTGTACCAACCGCGTCTGCAACTGACAAGTCGGTGACATAAATACACAATGGTCACCCTGGCGTATCACGAGTGGAGCTCGATATCTCAACACTCCCCCTCGAGCTCAATCCCAATTCCTGCACACCAAGCAGGTCTCTGAACTTGCGCAGCTTCTCTGTGCCCAATGCCTTCGTAAATATGTCAGCTACCTGATCCTCTGTGCTGACATAAACTAGATCAATAAGACCTAGTAAAACCCTCTCCCGCACATAGTGATAATGCACCTCAATGTGCTTTGTTCTAGCATGATAGACTGGGTTATTTTCCAAGTGTAGACTACTCATCTTGTCACAATAAATGACAACTGGCCCATCTGTAGACTGATGCATATCATAAAGTAGCTTATGCAACCAAGCTACCTCACATGCAGCCATTGCTGCACCCCTGTACTCAGCCTTTGTGCTTGACAAGGCAACTGTAGGCTGTTTCTTGTTGCTCCAAGTGACTGCAGCACTCCCAAAAGAGAACGCATATCCATTGGTAGATCGTCTATCAGAAATACTACCAGCCCAATCAGCATCAGTGTATCCATGCAGCTGTATCTGAACCCTAGTCTCATAAAATAGTCCATACTGCAATGTGGACTTCACATACCTGAGTATGCGTCTAGCCGCATCCAAATGCGATTTCCTTGGAGCCTGCATAAACTGACTTACCAATCCAACAGCATAGCTCAAATCTGGCCTGGTAATAGTCACATAAATCAAGCTTCCTACTATGCGTCTGTACATAATAGGGTCTTCCAGAAGCTCACCTGCATTTGCGCTCAGCTTCACATTCTGCTCCAAAGGAACTGAAATAGGCTTACAGCCTGTCATCCCATATTTGGACAGCATGTCCAATCCATACTGCCTCTGCAAGAGTTGTATCCCACTTGGTGATCTAATCACCTCAATGCCCAAGAAATACTGCAGCTCTCCCAAATCCTTCATCTCAAACTTCTGCTTCAATAGCATTTTCACATGAAGGATATCTTCATCAGTGTCACCTGTCATAATCAAATCATCAACATAAATGACAAGTAGCATAATACCTTTCTCTATTTTTCTCACATAAAGTGAGAAATCTGCCTTGGAAATCTGAAAGCCAATAGTGACAAGATATTGTCCTATCTTGTCAGACCATGCTCTAGGTGCTTGCTTCAAGCCATACAAAGCTTTCTTCAACCTGCAAACAAACTCAGGATGAACAGCATGCACATAACCTGGTGGCTGCTCCATATAGACCTCTTCTTGCAAATCACCATGCAAGAAGGCATTCTTTACATCCATCTGATGTAAAGACCATCCCTTTGATGCAGGCATAGCAATGACTACTCTTACGGTTGCCATCCTTGCAACCGGACTGAATGTTTCTTCATAGTCAATGCCATATGTTTGTGCATATCCCTTGACTACTAATCTTGCCTTGTATCTGTTCACAGAACCATCTGCATTGTGCTTCACCTTATAAACCCACTTACAGCCAATTGCATTCTTACCTTTAGGCAAAGGTACCAATTCCCATGTAGCATTTGCTTCCAAGGCATCCATTTCTTCATCCATGGCTTTCTCCCATTTTTCTTTTCCCATGGCTTGCTCAAAAGAAGTGGGTTCTGGTTCCTATATCACCTTGACCATATATGCATAGTGAATGGTTGTAAATCCATCATATTTCAGCCTATCTACAGGATACCTAACTCTGGCAGACTTGCGCAAAGTGGGTTCACTCCCAGGTGCTCTCAAAACATCCCTGGTCTTCCTTACTCCAGGTATAACAATAGAAGGAATACCCAACTCATCATCAATGCTCTGTTCTGAGCCACTGGATTCACCATCCACATAAGAGTGACCTGCATTCACATCAAACATGGGCTGATCAACCTTCTCTTTTCCTTTTCGTGATACCTGCATACCACTATCTGCATTACTTTGAGAAGATTCTCCTGATCTCAATCTGCCTGTCCATGGCGAAGAATGTGAACCACTGCTAGAGGACACTCCAGGTCCATTAATATTTTGTGACTGTTGCTGTGAATTCTGTGCAGCATTACCATTTTGTGCATCTACATCTTCAATCACATTTACTGGTTTATACCAGCTACTCATCTCATAAAAAACAACATCTCTGCTCACTGTAAACTTACGAGTAGAAGGGTTATAGCATCTATACCCTTTTTGCTGTAGAGAGTAACCAATAAAGATGCACTTCTCAGCTTTCGGATCCAACTTGGATCTCAACTCATCTGGTACATGTACATAGGCAATGCAACCAAAAATTTTCAAATGAGAAATATCTGGTTTCCTACCAGTATACCTCTCCTCTAGAGTCATTCCATGTATTGCTGCAGTGGGAGTCCTGTTCATTATGTAGACTGCTGTAGCAACTGCTTCAGCCCAATAAAAATCTGGCAGGTCTTTTTCATTGAGCATGGCATGAGACACCTCTCCAATATGTCTATTTTTTCTTTCTACAATTTCATTTTGCTGTGGGGTATGACTGCATGAATATTGCTGCTTTATGCCATGTTCCTGTAAGAACCTTGCAAACTCATTTGAGAGGTACTCTCCCCCTCCATCTGACCTTAGGCATTTTATTTGCAGGCCTGTTTTTTTTTCAACCATAGCTTTAAGAGTTTTCAAATGCCCAAAAACTTCACTTTTCTTTTTCATAAAATACACCCAAACTTTTCTGCTATAGTCATCAATAAAAGTAACAAAATAATGACAGTCTCCAAGAGATGCAGCTTTAGTAGTCCACACATCAGAGTGGATTAATTCCAATAGCTTCTTACTCTCTTGAACATGTATAGAAAATGGTTTCCTTGCCTGTTTTCCAAACTGACAGGCTTCACATACCTTATGCATTTCTGCAACCTTGAATTTGGGCAATCCTGCAACAATATTTTGGGCCTACATTGATTTAAGTCGCTATACATTAACATGACCAATGCGTTTATGCCAGATATCAATATCTACAACTACACCGGTCCCATGTGCAAACATTGCTGCACTCAATTCAGACATGTCTGCATCCAACGTAAACATTCTGCCCTTCTTCTTTCCTTTTGCTATCAAGCGACCTTTATTTTTCATATCCTCAACAAAGCATCCCTGAGGATTAAATCTGACCTGCAAGCCCTGTTCAATCATTTGACCACCAGAAACTAGATTCTTGGTGATATTCGCGACATGAAATACATCGGACATGTATTTCTTTTTCCCATCCTGCATAGACAAAGGAATTTTTCCAATCTTTACAATCGGATGTGTAGTATCATCACCAGTCTCCACAAATCCTGGTTTTTCCATTTTCCTTGCATCCTCCATCCATTCTGCATGACCTGTCATGTGGTTTGATGCACCTGAGTCAACATACCACACGTCGTTGCTTTCTTCTGCACTTGTCACAAAATTGTTCATATGCTGCACCATAAAAAAATGCTCATTTCTGTCATCACCCTGTTGTTGAGATATCGAGCTCCACTCGTGATACGCCAGGGTGACCGTTGTGTATTTATGTCACCGACTTGTCAGTTGCAGATGCGGTTGGTACACCGCCCATGAATAATAGCTACATGATAGCTATCCTTATCTACTCTAGTTCGTGGCTCAGTTAGTATGCCACCTTAGTTAGTTGAGTTTGGTTTGAGACCCATATAGAGGGTTCTTCTATTTCTTTGTACTTGAGTTCTTTTGGCTTACACAACTAAGAAGAGGAAAACTGTTTTCAGCCTCCACCCTTGTGTGTCTTCCCCCATTGTGCAAGCAAGAAAGCTTTAAGCGAGACTCCTTCCTTCTCTCCCACAATCTTGACATGGTATCAGAGCCTTGTTCGTGGTAAGGAGCTCAAGAAAGCAAGCCAAGCTTGCGGTGTTCTGGTAAGAGGAGCAGTGTTGCTTTCATTTTCTGTTTTGGGAGCAGATCTCTGCAGGTAGCACAGCTGGAAATTGCAAGAGTGCATTGTCTCAGGTTGAGACGCCCTTCGCGGTGAAGCAAGAGGGCAGTATATGCTGTTCATCCTGAGTTTATTTGCAGGTTGAAGAAAGCCTTGTATGGCTTGAAGCAAGCACCTAGAGCATGGTCTGACAAGATAGGACAGTATCTTGTCACTATTGGCTTTCAGATTTCTAAGGCAGATTTCTCACTTTATGTGAGAAAAACAGAGAAAGGTATTATGCTACTTGTCATTTATGTTGATGATTTGATTATGACAGGTGACAGTGATGAAGATATCCTTCATGTGAAAATGCTATTGAAGCAGAAGTTTGAGATGAAGGATTTGGGAGAGTTGCGTTATTTCTTGGGCATTGAGGTGATTAGATCACCAAGTGGGATACAGCTCTTGTAGAGGCAATATGGATTGGACATGCTGTCCAAATATGGGATGACAGGCTGTAAGCCTATTTCAGTTCCTTTGGAGCAGAATGTGAAGCTGAGCACAGATGCAGGTGAGCTTCTAGAAGACCCTACTATGTACAGACGCATAGTAGGAAGTTTGATTTATATGACTATTACCAGGCCAGATTTGAGCTATGCTGTTGGATTGGTAAGTCAGTTTATGCAGGCTCCAAGGAAACCACATTTGGATGCGGCTAGACGCATACTCAGGTATGTGAAGTCCACATTGCAGTATGGACTATTTTATGAGACTGGGGTTCAGATACAGTTGCATGGATACACTGATGCTGATTGGGCTGGTAGTATTTCTGATAGACGATCTACCAGTGGATATGTGTTCTCTTTTGGGAGTGCTGCAGTCACTTGGAGCAGCAAGAAACAGCCTACAGTTGCCTTGTCGAGCACAGAGGCTGAGTACAGGGGTGCAGCAATGGCTGCATGTGAGGTAGCTTGGTTGCATAAGCTACTTTATGATATGCATCAGTCTACAGATGGGCCAGTTGTCATTTATTGTGACAACATGAGTAGTATACACTTGGCAAATAACCCAGTCTATCATGCTAGAACAAAGCACATTGAGGTGCATTATCACTATGTGCGAGAGAGGGTTTTACTAGGTCTTATTGATCTAGTTTATGTCAGCACAGAGGATCAGGTAGCTGACATATTCACGAAGGCATTGGGCGCAGAGAAGCTACGCAAGTTCAAAGACCTGCTTGGTGTGCAGGAATTGGGATTGAGCTCGAGGGGGAGTGTTGAGATATCGAGCTCCACTCGTGATACGCCAGGGTGACCGTTGTGTATTTATGTCACCGACTTGTTAGTTGCAGATGCGGTTGGTACACCGCCCATGAATAATAGCTACATGATAGCTATCCTTATCTACTCTAGTTCGTGGCTCAGTTAGTATGCCACCTTAGTTAGTTGAGTTTGGTTTGAGACCCATATAGAGGGTTCTTCTATTTCTTTGTACTTGAGTTCTTTTGGCTTACACAACTAAGAAGAGGAAAACTGTTTTCAGCCTCCACCCTTGTGTGTCTTCCCCCATTGTGCAAGCAAGAAAGCTTCAAGCGAGACTCCTTCCTTCTCTCCCACAATCTTGACACCTGTCTACTAGAAGATGCATAATTTCCTTGTTGCAGTTTTCCATTCATGATGTCATTCTGCTTTTTATAGCAGTCTTTAGCCATATGACCCATTTTACCACAATAGTAGCATTCAACATTACTGTTTGCATTTTGGCCTCTTTGCCATCCACCACGACCTCTTTGGCTCCCCCTGCCTCTAGAGTTACCACGTCTCCTCCATAGGACTGGTTTTCTTGAGTTTGCTGCATATTTTGATTTCTACCACGGCCTCCAAATCGGCCTCCTCTACCTCTGCCTCTACCTCTTCCAGCATTTGAGTAGAAGACAGTTTCTTTTGAAGTTTCTCCTGAAGAAGATGCACCACCATTTCTCTAGTCCTCAGAAATTAGAAGAGCAATCAACTCCTCAAAATCAGGAAATCTTTCACGAACTGAAATGGATGTCCGAAACTGTGCATAATCCTTTTCTAGACCATTCAAGGTCACAGAAACTAAATCATCATCTTCCACTGGCGACCCAATGGAAGCAAGTGTATCTGCAATCTTCTTCACCTTCATGTGGTAGTCATTGATGCTCATATTTTCTCTTTGCACATTGTGCGAGCTGCATTTTCCTGGCTTGCGTATTTGTGCTATACATCTTTGACAGAGTATCCCATGCCTCCTTTGGCGTACTTGCATCCTGAATATGCATAATCATAGAGTCTGAAATGCTGATAGACAGCCAGTACATAACTTTCCTGGCTCTCTCATGCCATGCTTTGAATGCCTACATTTGCTGTTGATTGGGAACATCAGGAAGAACTGGTTCTTCTTCATTTCCTGCAACAAATTCCCAATATCCTTTTCCCATAAGGAAATTCGTCATTCTAAACTTCCATGCCTCGAAGTTGTTCTTGTCAAGCTTTTCAGTTACAATCTGTGAACGAGAATTAGACGCTATTACAGAACACTGCGAAAAATTCTGTCACTGCAAAAACTCAACTTCACCCTCACAAGGGCAAATCTGCAAAACTCGCGAAAGTGGTATTTGACCACACAGTCACTTCCTAGTGACGATTTTGCATAAACATGAACCAAGGATGATTCTGAAACTCCCAATGTCTCTGCGCACAAGCATACGATGCAACTTCTACAATAACTTTTCACCGACTTGTAGAACAGTGGTCGCACAGCATAAAACAGGGCCTTTTCTTGAGTGCGTGCAAAGTTATTGTAGAACAGTGGTCGACCACTATTGAATCATCCTTGGTTGGCATAATTTCCTTGTGCAACCACTGTTCTACAAGTCGGTGAAAAGTTATTGTAGAAGTTGCATCGTATGCTTGTGCACAGAGACATTGGGAGCTTGGCTTGCTTTCTTGAGAATAAAACAAGGCCTTTTCTTGAGTGCGAAGGGCATCTCAACCTGAGACAATGCACTCCTGCAATTTTTGGCTGTGCTACCTGCAGAGATCTGCTCCCAAAACAGAAAATGAAAGCAACACTGCTCCTCTTACCAGAACACCGCGAGCTTGGCTTGCTTTCTTGAGCTCCTTACCACGAACAAGGCTCTGATACCATGTCAAGATTGTGGGAGAGAAGGAAGGAGTCTCACTTGTACCTTTCTTGCTTACACAATGGGGGAATACACACAAGGGTGGAGGCTGAAAATAGTTTTCCTCTTCTTAGTTGTGTAAGCCAAAAGAACTCTAATAAAAAGAAATAGAAGAACCCTATATATGGGTCTCAAACCAAACTCAACTAACTAAGGTGGCATACTAACTGAGCCACGAACTAGAGTAGATAAGGATAGATATCATGTAGCTATTATTCATGGGTGGTGTACCAACCGCGTCTGCAACTGACAAGTCGGTGACATAAATACACAACGGTCACCCTGGCGTATCACGAGTGGAGCTCGATATCTCAACAATAGGAGTCCTCGCCTAGTAGGAGTTCTTGGTCTAGTTGTCCTAGTTAGCTAAGTAGTTCAGACCACTAGTATGTTAGAATATTGAAGACACATGCTAAGGAGGATCACTCATGAGCAAATAGACAATCATAATGAGCATAAGCAAAGTCAAAGAACAAAAATTGATATTATCCAAGCATAATGCAAGTACAATTGAATGATAATGATGGATGAAATAAGCATGGGGATGAGTGCCTTTTATAGGCTTACAATAGGTGGTATTGGTAGGTGAAAAAAGGTGGAAAGTGACCATGGTATTCACCAATTGTGGTTTTAATAAACCATGCATACATGACCTAGTCTAAGGCTTTATTTGCAATGTGTTTCTTTGCCTTTTTGTTTCTTACAAAGAGGCTATAGTGGATGTGATTGCACATTTCTCAACACCTCTCCTCAATCACAACCAAGAAAGACACTGAGTATACAGAGGTTGTCATGAGTAGAACCTTGCTAAGTGTAGACACAGAAAGAACCAACCATACAAAGCTATAGGTTATCACACGACCTCACTATGTGTATAGAGGCTGTAGTGTGCAAAGGTTGCATGAGGAGTATAGGAGCTTATGGCAAGAACATTAGGCAAGTCCACATTTAAAACTTAAAAAAGTCTAACATGAAATGAGCTACAAAAGAGGGACTGGTGAGTCATATCCTTTTGTTCTTGGGTGTCTTCTTCTTCTTCTTCTTCTTCTCCATTGTTGTCTTCATCTTCTTTGATTGTAGCAAGATATGCTCTTTGAGACATTTTCTGAGCATGGAAAAATTTCTCAATATGCCGAGTTTTCTTACAAAAGTCACAAATAATGCTCTCCTTCCCTTTCACATAGAGGAGTTGTTGGTCTCCTCTTGGGATGCTTGTTTCTCCCTTGCTCTTGATCTTCTTTTACTGTTGCTCTTTGAGACCTTTTCTTAGCATGGAAAATTTTCTCAATATGCCCAGTGTTGAATCGAGCTGTCAGTGAGTCCTTGCCCATGTTGAGGTTGCAAGATTAGCAACAAATCAGCTCCAAAAATTTCAGATTTTAGCAACAGAAGAGTTGAGCACAAGTGTGAAGAAACACTAGGTGATTAGTGTCAAGAGATACTAGGTGAGTAGTATGCCCTTTGAACTTGTGATCTTTAAGGTCTTGCGGGTTTGAGTCTTCCCCTCCTTGATTTGATGCTGGAGTAACACAAAAAACGTGTTGAGATGGCAAGCTCAACACGTGCAAACATTGATGATGGATGGCCTAGCTAGATGAGTCCACACTTCTACACTTAGCACGTTGGTGGTCATTATGATATTCACATGGCCACTAACTTATCACTTATTATATTTAGTTTGTTACACCTATCTACAGCTGGGAAAGATATAGTGCGAGTCGATTACTGTAGTCTATAATGCACTGTTTGACTTAGTAGGCCACTTTTCTTTATGTTGTATCTTATCTATACTTTATGTATGTTGTATAGAGTGTGATAGAAGAAGAAGAGATTAGTAAGAAAACGTTTTGGCCCCCATCTCTCTTCTTGTGTTCTTGAGTGAGCTTCCTCTTATGTATACAATGTGTGTTTGGTGCATGTTAACCCTCAAACGAACGAAGGTGGAAAATCGAGAAAAGCTAAAGCAGAAGAAAAAGACAAAGGCCAAGGAAAAGAGAAACGGAAGACAAAGACGCACAAGGAGAAGAGTCTTAAATAAGGGAGAAAGGCGCACAAGGAAAAGCACAAGTCAAAACTTTTGTAAAAGAGCGCAAGTGCATCATGGTTTAATTCAAGGAGCACCGGGCTCTCACCCGTGCAATTTGTAAATGTAGATGGGTGGTGGAAAGGAGCTAGGAAGATAGAAGGACAATGGGAAAAAGGGCCAAGGCTACGGCCAGCCATGTAAAAAGGGGAAAAGGGGATGACCGCCCAAAAGGGATTTAGGGTTTTGTATATAAAGTTGAAAAGTGAATGAGAAGCTGATTCTTGTGCATGGCCAAAAGTGGCTCTCCTCTTCTTCTTCTTCTCCTTCTTCTTGCTTGCTTGAGCTTGTGCTTGAGAGAGGGAGTGTGAGAGTGTGAGGGAGTGAGTGTGTGAGGGTGAGGGACCGAGGAGGAGAAGCTCTCCATATTCTCCTCTCTTCTTCTCTTCTCTTCTCTTCTCTTGTCTTGCTCGCGGACATGGAACTTGGAGTGTGGAGCTTGAGGATGGAGCTTGCTTGAAGCTTGCGCTTGGATCGTGGAGCTACCAGAGTGCGCGGGAGAGGAGGTAACTCGAACAGCATCAAGGTAAGCTCACTACATCCGTAAGGTATGCATTACGCATCGGCTATGTGAGAGGTAGCCATTAGTGGTCGGCTTGGAACGCTTGAATCAATAAGCGGTCCGTGGGTCTTGGCAGTTGAGTGAAAGCTCCCACATTTTGGTTCCGTTGCCGGGACCAATGGATTCAAGCCTTGAGCACTTGCGCGCTTCAAATCGAGCATTGGAGTAGGGTTTTCCCCGAACTGGTGCTTGAGGTAGATAGGTAGGAAGCGAGGGGGTTGAAGAGGGTATTCGATCTCCTTGGCAAGTAGGTTTTTTGCTTGCTTGAGATTTATGTTGTGGAATGAAGTAGTGTAGGTATTTACTTTGTGATTTGTATGCATTTAAGGTAGGAAAAAAATAAAGAAAAAGAAGCAAACAGTAGGGTTTTCTATTGCTGTATAACAGGCTGAACAGGAAAATAGGGGAACAGATCCTTGGAGCGCCGCTTGATTCGAGCACCATAGTGATTCCAGGCATGCCTGGCACTTCATGGTAGTGTTTTGTACCTATCTGGAATGCGCTGGTTGATTCGGTGCAGTAGACGTCAGTTTAGAGGCATCGCGCACAACTCGTGGGCCGTCGGCCACGTTGTCAGACCAGGCCGTCCGAGTCCCAGAATCAGACCAGTCCAGAATCGGACTAGTCCAAAATCGGACCGTTCGACTACTAGAATCGGACCAACCCTGTCCGGTTCCCAGAATCGGACAGTGCGATCGAACATGCCACGTGGCACTCAGACCACCAAAATCGGACCAGATCTTAATCGGATCATCCTATCCGATCGGACCACTCGGACCAACCCGTTCGATTCGAACACTCGGACACTCGGACCACCCAGAATCGGACCAGTCAAAATCAGACCAGTCCGGAATCGGACCACCCTGTCCGATCCGATTCCCAAAATCGGACCACTTTAAAAATCGGACCACTTTTTTTATCCGACTCCTGGAATCGGACGTGACCAAAATCGGACCACTAGGCCGATCGGACCAACCCAAAATCAGACGTCCGATTCTGATAATCGGACTCCTGAAAATCAGACATTTGAGAATCGGACAGGTATCTAGAACACAAATTCTGATGCATCTAAACCCCAAGATTGACCCCAAAGACTACGTAGAGCTAAAGGCACATCATAGATCCATCATTGGGCTAAAATTTAGAGCACGTAATTCAAAATTTGGCTATAAACGGTCCTCCAAATTGTGCATGGATTTTACCGTAACGGTCCTGCGGGCCGGGGGGGACTGCCTCCCGGACCCCCGCAGAGCCCCCTCCGAACCTCCCCCGAGTAGGTTGGAGAGAAAACGCGCGCCGTGACAGGTTTTCCAAATTGGACCTTAGTGAAGTAATGGCTCTATATGAGCATGGATTCTCACTTGCAAAAGAGCAGCCAAAAGCCCATACCCGAACAGAGAGAAACAGAGACCCTAGAACATCAATGGGCCAATCTAGCCATCAAGGGCAAAAAGGCCACACCATGAGAACACAAAGACATTGTGTTCAAACCGTGTCTAGTCAGAGCAAAATGCAACTTCAGCAAGCTACAAATGTGAAGATGGCTAGACATGACACTCTTGACGAGAGATGTATCTTGAATAGCACTGCACTAACGATCCAAGACAGCAGTGGAGAATCCACATCTGGTCATGCAGTCGAGAACTCAAGGGCATCTGTCAGAAGGCTTAAATTTACAAGCCAAGACCCGGAAGATGAAGACATAGTACCACGTGCTTATCTTAGGGTCAAACTCACCGCGAAAAGAGAGCATACTATTGATGCTCTAATTGATGAAGGAGCAGATTTTAATATCTTGACCTATGAATCATGGACCCTACTAGGCCAACCAGAGCTGACACCGACTAGTGCATTTCTTAGCCCTTATGGGGGACACCCACAAGCACTCATAGGGAAGTGCAAAATCCTTGCGACAATTGAAACAGAAAGCTTGCCTATCCTATTTCATGTTCCTCCAAATAGTGCTAGCTGCGGGAAACAAACCCTCCTAGGAAGACCCTTCAAAAGGGCGATCAAGTGTGAGGCTAACTATGTAGCACAGAGGATACACCTGACACTACCGAGTGTGAGGATAGTCACAACCTTTAGCAAGGGTGACCTCATCAAACCTCGAGGGAAAGGCAAGGAAGGTGTTGACGTAACAGTCAAGCCTACTAACGAGGGCAAGGACTTGTTGGAAGAGTTGATACAAGCACAGGTCGAACAACAAGGACCAGTGAGTGAGGCCATGCTTGAAACAAAAAGGTCAAGAGACAATGCCAAGGATGGGCTTTGGACTTACAAATATCGTAGAAGACCCCAAAATAAGCCCAAGCCTTATAGACGGAGGCATCGATGGAGAGCCAGCACAACACCACGATGGATATCCAAGGTGTTGCTTCGAGCTCAAGGGTATTATGCAGGCAACGGATGGATTTGGGTGCCAAAACCCCTTGCTAAACCTCCCTGGTCGACTGAAGGCCAGAGTGCATCAAAAGCAACGAAGCACAGGAGGAAATCTAAGAGAAACTCTAGGTCTCGAGGTAAGAAATCAGACATGAGTATTCGAAAGAAAGAGCCTCAACCTAGCATGCTTAATAAGCAGATGTCATATGTAACCATTGAGCATGCACAAAAGCCATTAGTATCCAATGAGCCTTTGATTTCCCAAGGGGTGAACAAATATCATAGGCACAACATTGCACATGGTAAGGCTACTCGCTCAACAAAGCAAATGGCACAATCGTCTAATAGCCTCGAACAAATCATTCAGCTAGTGGCAAGTCCACCTAAGAGGCCTAGATCTCCTACATCCTCGTTTTCCAAAAGGACACAGGAAGCACAACAGCGGTTGTCAAGGGAAACAGCTCAATTCCAATCTCTATCTCCATCTAAGTTTCCAAATGTCCAAGAGGTGGAACATGACGCCATCTGTAGCTCTCGACCCAAGGATATGCATGAGAACCCTAATGTGACTAAATCAACTAATGCTCGATCTACACAGATGAGTGCTCAAAGGCCAACAAAAGACACAACCACTTCTGATCGCCCTAGGGACTTGACACCGCAATCCACCAAGGGTAGCCAGTCCACTAAACTAGCTGCTACTACTTCCAATCAGGGACCACAGCAGTCACAGCCCTTGGCTGTGACAATGCCCCTTGTGGAACGTGTCCTTAGTAGTTTACCTGTGGAGGAGGTGTCACAACCAAATCCCTCGACAACTCCAGCACTTTCAAAGTGCCTAAAGCCTAGGACGGAGGAGTTAAACGTACAGGAGTTGGTTGCAAAGCTAGACTCTCAGAAAAGAGCAGCAGTTGTGCCCTCACAACCGGGCAAGGCTATTCAGCAAACCATGGCTTTGTCCCATAAGGACACACTAGAGAAGGGAAATGCTGAGGCCCGACCAAGAACATCAACAGTCGATATAGCCTAGGATCCTGAGTCATTGAGAGAGGCACCTTCATTGACCAAGAAAAAGAGGAGAAAGCAGAGAAAACAGCAACATTTGCAGGTGGTTGTGGACCCCAAGAACATTGAGACGAAGGGCGTTGGAGAGCTGATGAATAAAGCATCGAGTCCATCTACCAATGAACCCACTGATGCCTCTCCTAATAGCAGTGAAACCTCAGACACATCTGTGTGCTTTGACAAACCAAAGCAACAGTTGCCATCAACAGTTGCTTGCAACACTCTATCCACTGACAATAGAACTCACATTGATCAATCAAGAGTGGATACAACGCTGTCACAACAGGGTGACAAATCTATACCAGTCACATTCGAGAAGAACCATGATGAAATAGCAGCAAAACCTCAGGAGAAATGTGAGAACCCCAAGAGCATAAGAAATTCTAGCGTTGACCAATCTTGCTCATCTAGCCCTGAGCCCCCAGCCAAGATAAAGCCTAAGGAAACTCTTAGAACTTTGCATGAGATAGCAACCGAGAAAGTCCTCGTTGAACATAGAAGTGTCGCAGAATGCTTAACTAAGTTAGAGGCTAAGCTCAAAGTGGTCGCGCGTGTCTACGTCCTTGCGGACATGGGCACGATTCCCAAGGAGCAGCTTGGAGATTACTTGACCTTCCCTCTATCATGGGAAGAACAAGAACAACTTAACGGGCACTATGATAGGCTCCTGCATGAACATATGCGACTCATCCCTGACGAGGAGGCTGACGAACTGCGCTTAACCGTCACGTTCAATGAAGTGCTCTACCGACCGAATCTCGTAGACATAGAGCTATTAAAGCGACTGTCAGCAGGCTAGAGTCAATTTGAGCACCGTTGGTGCGAAAGCCTTGTTGTAATGGCCAAACTAGGGGCTCAGATCATGACAGTCTCAGAGGAGCGATTGGCCAAATGGCGATCCCAGAGGGACCCAACCTATGTGGCACCTACCTCCCTTCGAGTGCTGACTGCCATCCGGGGTACAGACTTAGCTGGAACTAGCCAAGAGAACTCTTTGTTTGATAAGGTTCTCACTGAGGAGGAGTTACATATAGCCAGTAGACTCGGACAAGGTTCCATGCTACTTGATGTGGCAAAATATCTATCGGTATTGAGTAAGCTGCCACGAATACTAGATGCGTGTGCCACGCTCCAGTATAATCTCGAGTTCTACAATTGGTTCTTATCCTCGCGAAGTGACATGGATTCATAAATATGTATGTAAATAAATAATGATTTTTGTGTCACCCTGTATAGATACTATCAACACACACAAGCAATGATAGTCAAGCGCAGGGAGAAGAGTTGGGTTTGGCAGGCTAAGCTCCTTAGGTCCTCCTCTCATCACACTTTTAAAAGTCGTGTGGCCATTCTCACCTCCAAGTGAAGGGCATGCAACCCTCATTACCGCCATAGGAAGCCTTGACCAACGACTCTGATGGTGTAGATGGGGTACCGTCCCTTTCTATACACCTTTCCCCCTTTCTAGTTGATCCCTCCGAGGAGGAGCCCTGCCTAAATCCATGACCGCCAGCCAACGTAACTCGGCGTGAACCAAGATCGGCTAATTGTAGGAGGCTAAATATACATCATGAGGGCCATCCCTCTACAATAAGCATAGCATGCCCCACCCCTCCCCTTCTCGTCCTATGCGCTTGATAATCTCCACTATAATCCCTTACATATGAATGGTCTTATCATGTGACAAATCCTAATCCTTGATTCGCATCTTACAGGCCCCCCGCAAGGAAAACATGGGGAACTAAGGGAAGCTAGCTTGCAAGGACGCTCTCCACAGCCGACGGGAACATGCAGCACACGCCCCTCCGCCAGTGCGCTACGTGCCCACTCTTAAAAGGTACACCAAGAAACACGTCCCCAAGCAACACCTCCCCGGACAAAGGCCAAAGAATCCACGGGCCAGGGGAGCAGACGCTCTGGGAGGCACACAAAATGTGGCAATGCCAGTTGCACAGACCCCCAACGCACGCTTGGGCACCAGGTGCTTACGAAGTGACAAGGCGGCCAAGGATAGGGCAGAATTTAATGAATTATTTAAAGACATTCTAGAAACGGTAGCGGCCCGAGACTACACCATTCATGTCCCGGCCGACATGTTCCTTGCCCAGCCTCACGGGAGCCCCGCACTAGCATCGCCCCGGTTGCCTAGCCGACCGGACTCACCCCGCCTCGTAACTATCGACTAAATCCCTATGATGTACAAGTAGCTCGACAAGTCAGCATGCCATAACATTTTGTTTTTTGACGAGTAAAGGGGCAAGATCCCCACTTGTACACATTCCCGTTACTTCTCGTTAATGTATGCGACCTTAACAAGTAATGGGATAGGCATCATAGCATTCTGAAAAATTATGTCTTAACATGATGGCATTGGTCCGATGTACTTAACGCAAGCAAGCATGTACTCTCACGAAGTGACAAGTTGATGCAGACTGACACAGGTCAATGTCTAGAAGCGTTTAATATCCAAGTCACCACAAGACCACCAACCCCACAAAGAACCATTATGGAGGTAGTGACAGGAATACCAAGAATCAATAGCCATGACGGAAACGCCACTGGATGAGAACCCAAGGACACCTCTGCAGAAAAAGCACATATTGCAATTGAGCATGGCCAAAGATTACCTCCTCCTTCTTGGCCAAACTCTATGTTTGGGCAGGAGCCACACTCTCAACAAGGGCGAACGTCTCTTTATCATCCAGGATTCAGTTCGCAAGATACTCTGCCCTTGTCCATGCACAGCTCACTCCAAGTGCTACCTCAATTGTTCGATGTCTCACATGTTACAAAGAGGTTTGCAAAATCTCAAGTGTATCTCTTCATCTCAACAATAGTTCCTCTAGCATCAAGGCTGGTGACACAATCATCTCTGTAATATCAATTCTTCATAGCCTTTGAATCCCAACATTTCGCAATCCAAATGAAAGGCTAACAGTCTCAATGTATGGCATTAATTGTATTCACTTTTTCCACCAAAAAAAAAAGAGAGAGGGGAAAAAAGAAAAGAAAAGAAGAAGAAAGAAAGAAAGAAAGAAAGAAAAATAAAAAAGAAAAAAGAAAAAAAGAAAAAAAGAAAAAAAGAAAAAAGAAAAAAGCACACACGATCACAGCACCGCACCTAGGGGTCCTCAAATTAGGTACGTCTAGTGACCTTGGTCGGCTGGCTCCATCCCTAATCCCCTAGCCCTTTGTATATCCCCCACAATTGTTCAGGGCACATTAAGGGCAGGACATACCTAGGGAGCTTGTCTCGCCTATGGTTAAACCTGTCACCCTGTACCACTTGCACAATTCTTTTACACTCCATCTCAATGCCATTACAATCAACAGTGGTAAGCAAGGCTTGAAAGACAATGGAAAAGTACACCATACGCTCCAAGCACTACAAGTAGCCACTAGCTACCAACATCTAAGACATCAAGAAGCTCAATTATGCTACATTGCCTTGACAAGACCATAATAATGTCTCAAGCAATCTTCAAGTGTACTCCCCGTCCTCATTGACAAATTTTCCATCAACTTAGCCCCTTGCTTCGCTGACCCATTGCTATACAAGGAACTAGGCCGACAGTCTTCTAACTAAGTAATATCTAAGTATGCACAAGCACTCACATAATACCTGCACCGAAGTATATACACAATTTGGGTCCTCAAGTGCAGGACAATACTCTCAGCTTGCTTAGAGTTTGACCTGTCTCCCAAACTAATTGCATTATGTCTTGTGCATAATAGAGAAGACTAGCACTACCCTTAGGAAGAGACTACATGAGAGGTTTTCAATTGCAGGTGTTGAAGACTCCAACGAAAGTGTCATTCGCTCTTCATCAACACCCAACTCCGAATGCTTATCCCTTACCATTTGACAAGCCCGCAAAGAATCGTCATGTGCAGAATCCCCAACAAACCAACACTTGTGCTGGCCATCAATGCAATCCCCACCACCAACTCCAACAACCTTCCACCAGCCAACTTGGCCACCAACAGGCCCCCAGGACCTTCTTCCACACCACCACCAACACTCCTCCATGGAAACCACAGGCGTCCTTGCCACCCACGTCTTTGGTGCATGCTACAGCCTGCTACCTACGACGGTGAGTGCCATGGGACTGGCACTCGTCTAGGAGGGGGGTAGATGCAGATTGGGCTAGTAGCATGTCAAACAGAAGATCTACTAGTGGATTCATGTTTTTCCTTTGTAGTGTAGCAATTACATGTAGCAATAAAAAGTAACCTACCGTTGCTTTATCGAGTACAGAGGCTAAGTATAGAGGTGCTACTATGGCAGCATGTGAGGTGGTATCACTGCAAAAGTTATTAGGTGACTTAGATGTGCAGGGAGATGGTCGAGTTTTCATTCATTGTGAAACATGAGAAGCATATAGCTAGCTAGGAATTTAGTGTTCCATGCTAGGACAAAACACATTGAGGTGCACTACCACTTTATGAGAGAGAAGGTACTTGCAAGATAGATTGACTTGGTATATGTCAACATACAAGATCAGATAGCTAAATTTTTCACAAAGGCGGGTGTAGAGAAGCTTTGAAAGTTCCAAAGCTTACTTGGAGTTGCAAAGATAAAGTTGAGCTTGAGGGGGAGTGTTGAGATGCCAATCTCAACATGTGCGGACATTGATGATGGACCACTTGGCTAGATGGGTCCACACGTCTACACTTAGCATGTTGGTGGTCATTATGATACTCACATGGCCACTAACTTATCAGTTATTCTATTTAGTTTGTTACACCTACCTACAACTGGAAAAGATATGGCACCAATCGATTAGCGTAGTCTATTATGCACTGTTTGACTTAGTAGGCCACTTTTCTTTATGTTGTACCTTATCTATAATTTGTGTATGTTGTATAGCATGTGATAGAAGAAGAAGAAATCAATAAGAAAACGTTTTGGCCTCCATCTTTCTTCTTGTGTTCTTGAATGAGCTTCCTCTTGTGTATACAATGTGTGTTTGGTGCAACAGCTCAAGCAAGTCCCCCTACCTCGTGAATCTTGACAAAAATTAGATTTGATCATAGGAAAAGTTGATTGTGTTAGATGACATAGTGACAAGAGTCACTAGATGAGTGTTAAGAGACACAATGCTTAATCTTGCAAAAAAAATCACCAAGATCTTCCCTCCTCAATGATTTTTTGTGAGAATGTATGCCAAATCAAGTGATATTTGAATGGTAACACTATGGATTGAGTGGAAGAGGAGAAAAATTAAGTGAAATAGAAGCTTGAAGTCAGAAGAGCTATGGCTTCTTTGTTACGGTTACAATAGGTGACTAATTTTTGCTGATCGTAGCATGTACAAGTGATTATATATCAAGATATTTCAAAAGCCCCATGGAAATCATTAGCAATGTTGCATGCACAAACTGCACATGCTATTGTGCGAATGAATTGTAGATGCAAACAAGAAGCAATGGCTGGGAAACTATGCAATGTTGGAGAGGAGAGCCACCAATGTCACACTATAAAGTGATAGGAAAAGAGCACCCTAAGTGAAAGAAGAGTTCCCCATAAGAAATATTGAGCTAAAATGTCCCGGTTTAAGAGATTCAAGCCCTCCAATGAAGGTGGCTAGCTATGGAGGTAGATGAGAGATTCATGGAAAATTGGAGGGAGCTAGAAATTCAAATTGGATTGACCCAATCAGTGGCCTAGTGACTCATTAACTTGAAACGTGCTCTGATACCATGTTAGATTATTGAAGATACATGCTAAGGAGGATCACTCATGAGCAAATAGATAATCATAATGAGGCATAAGCAATGATAAAGAAGAACAACTGATATTATGCAAGCATAATGCAAGTACAATTGAATGATAATGATGGATGAAATGAGTGTGGGGATGAGTGCCTTTTATAGGCTTACAGTAGGCGGTATTGGTAGGTTGAAAAAGGTGGAATGTGACCATGGTATTCACAAACTATGGTCTTAATAAACCATGCATACATGACCTAGTCTAAGTTTTTATTTCCAATGTGTTTCTTTGCTTTGTTGTTCCTTACAAAGAGGCTATAGTGGATGTGATTGCACATTTCTCAACATAGTAGGATGTCTTCTTTGATGATTCTTTTTAGCCATTATGTGTCAGAGTAGTGGGTTAGGGACTTGGTATGGATTTCTATCAACCTATCGCTTGAGGATTTTCATGCCTTAATTTTGTCAGGGGATAGGGTGAGAGTTGTTATTGTGCTTTGCTATGTATTTTGTTTTGTGGCCCTATCCCATTGTGAGACGGATTGAGAATTCTCATCTCACTGTTTGATTGTTGCTGGAAGGCACCGCGCCTTATGATGCTCGCTCCAACTCTTAAACTTCAATGCTCATAATATTACGCCATTTTGCTATTGTGATGTATTCCGGCCCCTGTGTTGTCTTTTTTACCCTCTTTTTTAATAGCTTGGCTCCCTTCCAAGCAACTCTATGAGGCTGTTATCCTCTTTTCCCCTTCAAAATTAGACTTATCATAATCAACGTTTTCTTTTTCCCATCTAATAATAGCCTCATAGAAGAAAGCACTGCTTGAATATCATCCATGGAAAAGGAGGGTAGCCATCTTATACCAGATTGTTTCCAACCTTAGCCACCATTGGACAATTTCCCACTTGATGATAAGATATACATAAGTCATGCACCTTATCATAAGTTGACCATCCAACTAATAATTGACACAAGTTGAACTTTGTCTGAAGCAATGAGTTCAATGGTGAAGCATTTCATGTAGTAAACCCAAGTTCTAGTGCATATTTTACTTCATACAAGACAAGCTATTTAAGAGTACAATAGCGGTCCCTTCTACAACAAGTATTTTTTTCCCATCTTTCCAAATACATGTTGCAAACTCAACCCTATGTTTATCTCACACACATTTGAAACTATATGCCTTCACTTGGGTGAGAACCTCAGGAGCTGATATTTTAAATTCCAACTTTTGTGACACATAAATAGAGCCTAATAATATGTTTTAGCTTCCTCATTTCTAAGCCTAGGTCATGTAGCCTCATTATGGCATTGTCTCCTTAGTGGATTAATCAACCACTAAAATGTGTGCCAATAATGGTGGGGAAAAGACCAACATAAAGCATCTCCGGTACAACAACACTTGATAAACTTGTTATTTTTGCGCTTACATCCTAAGCAAGGTTTGGATCAGTCAATTTGCAAAGCTCACAAAAGGAATGCATATCCTGCAATGTAAAAGAGCACTCCATTGAGATTATCTCTCCTTCATACAAATTTGATTGTGCTTCTCCTAAATTTTTTTTGGGCCCCAACTTTGTTGTCATTCTTGTGAGTTAAGGTTCTTCTAAAATAATCCTAACACCCCCACTTATACGTTGGATGGGGTGTTAAACATGCCAAATATGGAGAAAATTTTGAGAACACCATCTCCAATAGAGATCCACCAAGGGTAGGTACTTCACTCCTACAGAAATCATGTAGGCTACCTCTATAGTAGTATGTGACTTCACTTCGAAGGGCTCCAAGAAACACCTGTAGCCCAATTGCGGTATTCCTCCTATGGTATTCCCCATCCTTGCATCCAATCTTCCATCATTGCATCCATCATGATGAAGATTCATGTCATTGATTGATGTAGGCTAGCCCATGCCATGATTGTAGTCCTAAAAAAAGGTATGCTTTTTCGAGATTAGTTTTGTAGGTTTCGACCTCCTTCCTCAACTTCCTAGTCATCATAGCTTTTGTAGTTGATTATAGTAGTGTCAAATTGCAGTTAGAACAACAATTGTTTCCCCAGTGAAGTTTTAAGCATTATTATGGATGTACCCTAGCTCCCGCCGTCGACTACTGGGAACTATTCCTTGCCATAATTTGCGTAGATAAGCGGTCATATCTTGAATCCATTGATCAAAGGATGCTTCTCAATCTTGTTGCCCCATGCCTTTGCATTGCTACTTTGTTCTTCATGTTGATTCATAGCTCTTTCATCGGGAATGTTGGCATGGTCAAAGTTGACGTTCAACATGACAACAAGACTGACTAGCGAGATCATTGCTCTTCTATTTGTGCTTCTTGTTAGCCACATGACCAGAGCTGGATGTATGTCTCTTCTATGCTATGCTTTCTCAGTAGACCATTATTACTTGTGGTCAAATACAATTACTGGAAGACTTGATCACTCCAAGAGTGATGTTGTGAAGCAGAATCAATGGAAGTAGTGCAAGCCATTAGCACTAAAGCCTCTTGCTCAATTGCAGTAAGTTCTCACACAAGTCTTACTTGTCCTCATAGTCTTGAAGGCACTGATAGTATTGAAATTGACAATGGATCAGTAGTAATAAGCCCAATCTTAGGACCCCAAGTTCTCCTCCACACAGATGACTGTCATTAGAACACTCCAAAGTGGCTTTGCAATGGTGGACGCATAGCATCACAACATCATGGTCACCAATGAGAGTTGGATTTTGGGACCCGTTTTTGAATCAAAAAAAGTGGCCCAGGAGGCATAAAAGACCATTTTTTCATGCAAAATGAAATGGTTGCCGATCGATGAGCTAGAGTTTTCTTAGGTGGAGTTTGATGCAAGGAATGCAATGCAAGTCTCGGTTCCTCAATTGCTGTCTGTTTGACCCACCATAATCCCCACAAGGTTTCGTGTTATAAAGCAGCAATGTGATCTAGGAGTCAGAAAGTGCGTGATGAGGCTAGGTTGATAGATTTCGATGCCACAAAGTCAACTCTCTAGTCCGTTCACAAATTGAAGTTCTTTTGGGTCTCCATTCCACAAAAATCCAGTTGGGGCCGATAGTGTGAAAACTCCAAAATTGAAACTAGATATGTTAATGGTTAAGCTTAATAGCTTAACTAAAAGCCTAAAACTCAAAACATGAATTGGGGGGGGGGGGGGGGGGGGGGGGTGAAGGGGAGCGCCATTTTGTTCAGCACCTCCTCCTTGAATAAAAAATGGATTTTTGCAACCCTTGGAATCAAGGGAATGGAAGAAGGCAACATAATAGAGAATTTATACACTTCCCATCGCGAGAATCCATTCAAAAAATGATGTGTTCTATCAAGAGATCAATTTTTAGTCTTTTTCTCTCCTCTTTCATGTCTCCTCTCTTCTCTTGTTGTGTGTTTCCATAGTTGATTCTATGAGAGAAGAGGGTGGACTGAGATGAGAGATTTTGATTGTGCGATGATGTTGGAGTGTAAAGGAACATAGATCAAGGTTGGAAGGATTATTAACGGCTGTTGGGAAGTGACAGCAGGCTTATAATCGCGAGATACATATGCTATAAGGCACGATTCTATAAGTAGTAGATTTTATTGTTTTATGATAACTTTTGGTTGGAAATGATTGTATTTGGTTGCTAATGCTCTCATTTATCAGAAATATTTAAAAAATAAAGAAAAATTAGTCATCTAACAATTTCTTTATAAACACACAAAACCCGCAATATTGCGGTTTAAGGAAATTCATGCGGTTTTGGGGTTTTGTTATGCGTATAGTGTTTGTATGGGATGGAATATGATAGAAAAATATTTCTCAGTAAGATCAATCAGTCTAAATTAGTAAATCAAAAAAATATTATTAATTATCCATGAATAAATAGTAAAAAATAAGAGAAAATGAGAAAAATAGGTTTTTTTGCATCTAAAAAATAGAGAAAAATAATATTCGTATTTGTAAATGTTTGGTAAGACTAAGATATGAGGTTTAGCCTCAGTTTTTATCTGTATGTTAAAGTGGATTTTTATTGCTTTCATGAAGGAAAACTACATGGAAAATATGTTTTAAACCTACCACCATATCCACAAACTTAAGCGGTAGGGAGAAGGGGGTGTTAAGTGCTTATAATACGCTGAACTATGATGTTTTTATGATGCATGGAATATAGGATATGTGTGGTTTAAAATTAAGAGGGTCCAATAGCATGAGAATACTCAATGATGACCCTATGCAACACAGCAAGCTCAGTTAGAAGAAAGGCATGAAAAGACATGTTTTTGCACCTTCACAAATGCTAGTTGTCAATAAGAAACTTGTTTGAGCACTAAGAATCATACACAATTGCATTGCATGCACCATATGGTATCATCCTTGATGCATAGAATTTTTTTTCACAAATAATGACCTAGGTTGAGTGTGAGGTACCCTAAGTTGTACGGTTAGCAGTTCATTCTTTGGAAAATATTCAGTAAACTATCTATTATCTCCTGGATCGATTGATTTAAAGAGTGGATTATGTATCATTTGTGCTTTATGTGTTCAGAGTGCATATTGGGGTGAATCCCCGAGGTGTACAAGAGCCGTAGTGGGGCCATTGGCAATCAGGTGAGGGGCACTCCCTTTGTTTGTGCTTAGATTGTGTATCATACCGATATGTGTAGGGACTCCCTCTGAGGAGTGTGGGAAAGGTTATATGTTGGATTACAATCCATGCAAATGCAAAGTTCTATGTTAGAGGTTAGGGTAGTATACCCCTTAGATGCTCTTGTCCACAAGGCCGTGTGGGGTGGTTTGGGTCTGTAGTAGAGGCCTAGCTAGTGCCTTAGAGCTACTATCAGGCCCATTTTAGGTCTTGATACCAATGCTTTGGATGAGTTTGAGACAATCGAAGTGTTTCGCATGTTCCCTTCCACCACTATGGATTCACCTTTGTCTTATGACTTTCACTGCCCCCAGCGTTAGCATTGAGTGTGGTGCTTTGTCTCTACCTGAGATGATCATTCAAATTCTTGTTTGAACATTTTTAGGGGTTATCTTTTGGATTTTGACTTTTTTTCTTATGAGGATGAGCTTTTGGCAACTTCTCTCTTTGACTTCCAAGACAACAACCTTGGTTCTTCATTCCATTATGTTAGGCGTCTTCTCACGCTACTTGTTTGTTTTTCTTCTATGGTGGGTTTGATGTTTTTAAGGCCAAATCTGATTGAAATTGGCTATGGTTTGTTGAACTTTGCATATTTCGGATGCATGCTCAAGTTGGAGCTGCATTGGCTTCCTGCTAGGTGGGGTTGTAAAACTTCCATTGTGTTGCATTCCCTAAGTGGGAAAAATATGCTTGTTGATTAGCCCACTGCTTGGAGCTGCTTGTCCAATTTCTGGGTTTAATATCCAGATTGAAGCATGGGGGGTGGACTCTTTGGTTGTCACTAGCTCTCACCTACGGTCCATCCTACCACTTGGTCAGCCCCTCTCTTACTCAGTCCATGAAGTACATGTGGATCACAACACAGCATCCTTGTCGGTCTTGCCAGACTGGGTGATCATATGCACCTCTGGTTTGGCTGTCAATTCCTTTATCTTGACTATATTGGCTCCTTACATATGCATTGAGCCCTATCCTTATCTTTTCTGAGCATCATATGCTTGGGCATTTGGCCATTCAGCTTGTAAGTGTCCTTCATACATATAAAAGAAGCAATGTTTATAGACAAGGTTAAAAAATGTCATCTATCTCTTTCTCCTCAACCATGCCTACCTCTATCATTGCCAAGTTGCTGGTAGTCAATTGATATATACCATAGTTGGTGTAGGAACCAAATTGGCCTAGAGGTTTATCCATTGGCTTCTAGAGTTGGTTGCTCCGATTTCTTACCATCTTGTGGGACAGGCCATCTAGAACCTACCATTGTACTGTAGTACTCAGTGTTGTGTATGGCCATGTTGCACCATCTTTGGTTCAGGCCACATTCAGCCTAAACATCTAGAGGATTATTACATTGTGATGCCAGGAGGCATATTCCATGGTGGATTCTGTGAGACCAATGGATTCCGTGAGTTTTTATTCCATGATGGATTCCGTGAGGTTTTATGGTGAATTCCATAAAACTATATTTATTTTCCGGGGCTCGTACATAATGTGGATTCCTTCTCTACGAGAAGTTGACGAGGACACCTGTCCTTTTCGAGCATCATGTTAATTTAATGTGCACATGGGTGACTCCATAGTGGGTGATTCTACAAAATACATATTTAAATTAATAGATGTTTATGAGTTTAGAGTGCACTTGTATCAAATTAAGGTTAGGACGGAGTTCCAACCTATTTTTTTATTTTGTAGTTGAAGACTGCTAGGTATTCACTTTTGTCAGTTTAATTTTATTATTTTCTAACAATTGTGAATGCTTCAGTTGATGTGTAGAGTAGGCGGCAGTGGAATTAGGAAGCACTGGGCGATAGCGTGCATTCAAATTACTTAGAAGAAAGTATCATTTTTTATGGGCGTGCATCTTATCATTAAAGGCGTGGCGCTAATATTTATTTATGCGCACTTATTTATTGAAGTGCTTGACAAATATTTACTCACAATTTGGACTCACAATTTGGATATTTTATTATTGGACTCACATGGACTCACAATTTGGATATTTTATTATTGAACATTGTATTTGGGCATAGCTTGACTCTTGGGTTGCCCAACCACTTTATTCTTTATTTGGATAAAAGCAAACACAAAAGCTAAAGCATGCTTATTTGTAAAATTGGGCTATTTTTGAGCTTTGAGATGAATAAATTTATAAATATATGCCTTGTGGAGCGCTCACACAAGGCATCGAGGGAGATTGTACCCAATTGGTCTTTTTTCTTCATGTCGTGCAAGTCTATTCTCTTGATTTTTGAGCCTAAAGTAGAGTTCTTTGTTCTTGGAGACATTTCGGTGCTCGCTACATACGCATTATTTTGCATTCGATTTGTGCACTAATGGTATCAGAGCGAAGCTGAGACCAAGGGCTTCTAATCTCTTACCATCTCCCACGAAGGCAAAGCTCCTGGAATGAATGGGCTCTACAGTCGGTCTCACAACAATCCATCAATACCAATGTATTCTTGGTAGTGAAGAACCCCTTGCTGTGCTATCAAAATGTGAAGAACCACTTTGTGCTGATGGAGGACCACCCAGGAAGATCCTTTGTAAGTCTCTTGGGTATAACAGAGAATAGAGAAGAAACTTTCATTAAGTTTAAGTTTATTGAGCTTAAAAAGCTTAAGAAAAGCTTAAGCTTTTCCAAAACTCGACATCAATGGCTGCAGCATGTACCCCCTAGCGACGACGTCAGTGTCTATGTCCTCTTGTCTCGTCGCAGATCAAACGATTAGTCAAAGATTTTTTCTTTAAAAGCTTAAGCTTAAGGCTATGAGCTTATACTAAAGTTTCAAATTTCAATCTTTAAATTTCCCTCTAGTGGGTGTTCACACGGAGTACTTCTACAAATCAAACCCAAACCGGTTCTATAACTCCTTAGGGGCAAGCCTCTGTTCACACCCATGCTGTGAGACAGAGATAATTTTCAGCAAACAGATTGCTATACGCAGTCTACATGGGCAAAGTATTCGTTGAAGAAGGATTTCATCAATTTCTGTACCCGCAAAAAGGAGAAAGATCGCAAAAAGCCATGTATTAAAAAAAGAAGAAAGCCTTGTAAACCCGACTTTGAGCTACACTTATCCTGCTAACAAGCTTTTGAGTGTGTGAGGTTGTTTGAACTTTTGCAGGATGACTGATCAAAATATGGAAGATTTTATGACCGAAGGTGACTTACCAGAACCAACAATGGAGCAAAAACTGGACCTAATTATGATGCAGCTTCAAGACGAACGAAGAGTATGTCAAACTTTGCAAGCTCAACTAGCCACTCTTCAATGATCTACTATCGAACAAGATGGACCGCAACTCAAAGATGTTATACGACACATGATCCATGTGACACTCGAAGCACAATCTATCAAGAAAGAAGCCAAGATAAGTAAAAGAAATTTTAAATTTCATACTTTTAATGGACTACGTGATGGAAAGACTGTTCTCACTTTTATCAATCAGTTTTATTATTATTTCCATGAAGAACAATATGCCGAAAAAGACAAACTCAAGTGTGTCACTAATCATTTAGTGGACAGAGCATCACTATGGTGGATTGTTTTCCACAAAAGTATTGATTGTCCTACTACTTGGGAGGCTTTCCGATGGAAATTTTTGTAGAATTTTCTTCCACCTCAATTCCACGAAAAAGCAATAAAATAGTGGGATCTTCTGCAACAAAGAGATCGTGAGTACAATAAGATATCTCATTTGCCAAAGACTTGTAGGCATTGAGACTAAATCCACCACTTAAAATGAAGAGACAAGGGATATGTGGGCTGCAATCCATCCTGATGTCTCACAAATGAATACATTTGACATGTCATACATGTTTCCACAAAGTGAGCAACATCCTTATACATGCCCTGCCACCAATGTCTTTCTTTGATCTTTGCAAAAGTACCCCAAACACCTATTTGGCCAACCCATAAGCTTTCATGAAATTCTTGCATAACGTTTACTTGTGAAGCTTTGTCACCGAGAACTCACAATGGCATACCTTGTTTCTTCTTAGCATGTTTCCACAAATATCCATCTTTTAAGAAAAATCCATAGGCTTTCCTCTTGATTTTCTTAAACTCCTCATTCGACCACTCATCTCTCTTTGTTAATGTACTGAGGTATCGACCAATTCTCAGCCACTCTCCTGCATATTTGTCTTCCATAAGCACTTCTACACAAGATACATAACATCTAAAGTGCCTTCTCTTTGTTGTCCAAGCTTCTATTAGTGTTGTACCAACTCCTTGCATTGCTAAATTCACTCTTACAAAATCATTTTCAATTGAAAGAAAGTCATGTTATTCCTCCTCATCCATCCTCCCATCTTCATTCTCATAGCGTGCCCGAGATAATATGTCCACCATTGGGTTATTTCTTCCTGCAATATGCTAAAATTTAGGGTTCAAAGATTTGATGTATGCAATCCACCAGAGAATAGCAATGTTTGGGGTAGCACAACTAGTAATCATACCCAATACCAGCAAATAATCCTTCTCAATGACTACACGAGCACCCATAAAATACTCCTTATCACATTTAAGGGATGTTACAATTTCCCATAATTCTCTTTTTACCTATGGATACCTTCTCTATCGTTCAATCAATACTTTAGCACGAAAGGGAATTGCATATCTTTGCCCTTCCTCATCATCTTGCCCAATTTCCCATCCAATCTCGATTGGGCTTGAATCAATAGTAATAATAATAGGATTTCCATGTGAATAATCAGCCTTTCTCAATGTAGGAGCAGATTTCAAGAGGTGCTTCAATTTCTTCATTGCTCTCTGATGCTTCTTTTCCTAGTGAAACCTTTGACCTTTCCTCAAGAGATGATATAGAGCATCGGCTACATGTGCAAAGTGATTAGCCTAACTATGAGATTGTCAGAATAACTAGCCTCAAATAACGTCTTGATGAAGAGATTCTTGAGGTTGTCTAAATTGTTGCACTCTGCTACGTCTAAGATGGTGTACCATGTCCTATCCTTGTCACCTACGAAAACTCCAAGGTTTGCGAGCATTGGGCAAGATCCACGAGGTCGTTAGCCTTGTAGACTTGCTCGAACTAGTGTACGAAACTGTACGGGTGGCTAGTGTTTGTCTAGCTACTTTGCGAGATTGCTAGGACTTTTTACTGTCTCTTGAAGCCTTATGTGACTCTTAACCCTACAAGCAATGAGGTTACTAGGGCTATTGCACTTTGCTCTATAGATGCATTTTCTATGAGCCGCTTCGTTCTCGCTCAATGTCAAGTTTGCCTCTAGCACTCTCTCTCTATCTTTCTGTGTTAGATCTTGTACGATTCCTATTGGCTAGAGCTAAAATGCGCTACACTTCCTGCATCTCAATGTCTTGATGCAACTTCCTAGTTCATTGCTCATGGTTGTAAGCTACTATCTTAAGTAGCGCTTGTTGTGCTAATCTCCTCTCCTCCTCGAGGTCTGCTATGATGTCTTCAGATGACCTACCATGGTGGTCCATGTTGGTTTATAAGTTGTATTTATTCACCATCAATTGGATGTCGACTAGGAAATCTCCCAAGTCGTGCTCGTCATTCTCATAGTTGGAGCTAGATCCTGACATGTCTAGGGCTTCTTACTCCATTAGGATGTTGATGAGGCTGATTAGATCAGGCACTGTTGCGCCTCTGATGGTGTGAATCCTTTGATGCATTTGGTATTCTGTGTTGGCTCTCTCTTTTTCCTACTAGCTAGGTTTCTTGATTATCTGTCTAAATCTAAGGGTCATCTCCTATTAATGGGCTCATTCTGCTTGTTATGTCTAAGTGTGTTCCTTCTTATTACAAACAACCCTCAACTTATGTTCACTCAATGTGTCCATGGTGATCTTTTTGTGCACAATGCAAAATGAGAATTTCAGCTTTCAAGTGCACTTCAAGTGATAAACAATGTGGTGTGCGAATGTAGGATGATGAATGCAACTCTTGCTCTCCCTTTGTTCTATTTTCAGCAAAATATGGCTCTAAGCACAATTGCTAGCTGCTCTTATGGACTCACTAGGGCCTCTATTGTGTCTCTTAGCTTGATCAAGGTGTCATTGGGGTATTTGGATCAATTTGAGGCTCTAAATATGCGAATAGCTAATGGGTTTGCTAGGTATTTCTTTTAGGTTGTCAGGTTGTACTTTCTGCAATCAAGAGGCTCTATGAGCGATCTGATGCATTTGGAAGGCCATAAAAAGGTTCCCCTGCTTTGTGAGAGGTTCTCTATCTAGCTTGGGATGTGCTAGATCTAGCAAATTTTTCATATCAAACAACTTCTAGCCTGATTTGCAAGTGTTTGATTATTAGAATCAGATTGTCCAATTCTGGTCTAATTGGCTCACTCAGATGGTTGGTCCCCAATCATGGGTGGTCCTATCCTACTGTGTCCGATTGTCCAAATTGGACAATTATCATGTCCAATTGGACAGGTCAAGTGGTGTCCAAGTGGTACAATTTCCAAAATTGAATCGTTAAATTATTCGGAATAGGATGTCTAAGTCCGGATTCTAGGAATCGAACTTTGTCAAGTGTATCCAATTTCGACGGCCGTGGTTTTAGACAAGACAAAAATTGAATTGATGGCAACTAATTTGGGCATGCAAGGCTGCACAAAATTCTAGAATGCAAGAATAGACAAGAGGCAAGGTTCGTATATACCTAATGTGGCTGGAAAACACCCATGCCGGATTATCAATATGTCCTAGGACTCTCTCTTCTCTCTCAAGCTCTCTCTCTCTCACTCACACTACTGAGACTAAAACTAAGCCTTCATCCCATCTTCCTTGGGTTTTAAACCCTCATTTTAGTGCCTAAGTATTGGCTCATTTGTGGTATAACAGCAACTCTAAAGCAACTCACTTTGATTTATTGGTCCTATCCAACTCTAAATGCAACAAAAATAAAAGATCAAGTTTTAAAATGATTTATCCTACTTGTCTAATCATTAAAAACTCAAAATAATTACTTGCTTTGAAGATTAAACTCTCAAATCTCCTACCTATATCAAGCACTAATTCAGGGATGAAATCCTACTTTGACATTTGATTTGAAGTGTGCAACTGCTCAAGCTTGAATCCGTTGGTCTCGAAAACAGAACCAAAATGGAGTGGGAGCTCACATTCGACCGCCAAGAGCCACAAAGGCTGCTTATTGTTTCAAGTGTTTCAAGCGAGCTCTAATGGCTATCTCTCACCTAGCTGATGCACTTCTGACCCTACGAGTGTAGTGAGCTTACCTTGATGCGTGAATGAGTAGCCTCCTCCCTCAAGAACTCCACTAGCTCCATGATCCGTGATGCAAGCTCAAGCAAGCTCAACCCTCTACCTTCAAGCTCCATCCACTATAGCTGTGCGTGCGAGACAAGAGAAGAAGAGAGGAGAAGATGGAGAGCTTCTCCACCACGGTTCCTCACCCTCACACACTCACTCCTTCACACTCTCATGCTCCCTCTCTCGGGTGCAAGCACAAGTACAATAAGCAAGAGTAAGAGAAGAAAAGAAGAAGAGAGCCACCTTTTTCACACACCAATAATGAGCTTCTCATTCACTTTTTGAGTTTATATACAAGCCCTAAATCCTTTGGGCACCCATCTCCTTTTTTACATGACTGGGCATCTTGCCAAGGTTTTCTTTTCCTAATCTCTTCTATTTACCTTATCCCTTCACCTATGCCCATCTAGATTTTACAATTTGCACAGGAGGGATCTTGGTGCTCTTTTACAAAATTTTAGGGGTGTCTTTCATTTAAAAATGTACCTTCCATATTTTGTATTTTTCTAAGGTTGCCTTTGCGCCTTTTGCCTTTTCTCCTTCTTGTTGACTTCATTGGATCCACATTTCAGAATTTTCTTGGATTTATTTTTTCCTTTCTTTTTTCTTGTCTTGCACTAGGGCTAACAACACTTTTTAGTACCTCTAGTAGTTTTGAATATGGAGCATACTGGCAAATATTACCACTTGTTATTGGGAAGACCTTGGCTACGCAAAGCAAGAGTCAACTATTCAAAGAAACCAACACAAGGTAATCATCTTCTTAATCAATGTTACCCCACCTATCCTACATTAGTGACCAACTATTGCCGAAATAGTCAATATGGTTCAAGGATTAAGTGATGATAAAGAAGAGGAGTTCTTAAAGGCTAATTCTAACTTACAACCCTAGTGTCTCATTAATGTTTTCCAAGTCGGTGAACAATACATGCTACCCTAGATTCTACAACCTCAAGCCCTAGAAGTGCAAGAATAGGATAAGAATCTAGATAGTTTTGAAACTTGAAAGTCGGCCTACACCAAAGGCAACACCATCATTGACTATATTGTTGATGTGGACATTAGAGAAATCTTGGGTTAAGCATAAATGCATAAAGTCACAAGAGTCAAAGAGGATGATGTGTCTCACATTAATGTTTTCCAAATTTGTGAACAATATATGCAACCCTAGAGTCTACAACTTCAAGCCCTAGAAGTGCGAGAATAGGAAAATAATCTAGACAGTTTCAAAATTTGAAAGTCCTGACTACACCAAAGGAAACACCATCACTAACTAGATTTTTGATTTGGACATTAGATAAATCTTGAATTAAGTGCATGAGTTTGAAGCAAAAATGCAAAAAGTCACAAGGGTCAAAGAGGATGAGTTGGACACATTGTATCTTGTTCCAAACCAATCCAAATTAGTTCCAAACTACTGTCATATTTCTAGTAGCAACTCATTAGCTTACTAAGCAAGTTCAAGGAAGTTTTTACATGGAAGTATTCAAATATATGAGGACTAAATCCATGGTTTTATCAACATCGGATTCCTTTGAAATTGGATGTCATTCTAGTGTGGGTACAATGCTACAAAATGAATCTTCATAAAGAAAAATTGGTCAAAGAGGAGTTAGATCGACTACTGAGAGTGTGTTTCATCTCTCTAGTAGATCGTGCAGATTGGATTGTAACATTCCCGGTATTTCCCCCGTGCCTTCCCCATGCGAACCTCCCCCCTTAATTTTTTTTAAAAAAAATAACTTTTTTTTCCTCCCTCTCTCTCCCCCTGCCATCTGCATGGCGGGGAGAGAGAGAGAGAGAGAGGATGAGTAATGGAGAGAAGGGGGGGCATGGAGCCCCCCAGATGGCAGGGCAGACAGCCGCTTTCTCCCCCTCCACCTTATAAAGCCTCCCCCTCCCTCCGTTGGGAGCGCGCCCCCTGGTAGTCTGCAGAAGCTTCCCCCCCTCTGTCTGGAATAGCGCTCTTGGCCGTGACGTCAACACCCCCCCTCATAATTTCAACGCCCTAGCCGTGAAGAAGGAGTAGGGAGAGATAGAAGGAGAGGAGAGGAAGAAGGAGAGAGAGGAGAAGGAGAAGGAGAAGAAGAAGGAGAAGAAGAAGGAGAAGAAGAGGGAGAGAGAAAAGGAGAAGAAAAGGGAGAGAGGGAAGGAGAAGAAGAAGGAGAAGAAGAGGGAGAGAGAGAAGGAGAAGAAGAAGGAGAAGAAAAGGGAGAGAGAGGAGAAGAAGAGGCAGAGAGAGAAGAAGGAGGATGAGGAGGAGGAGGAGGAGGAGGAGGAGGAGAGGGAGAGAGAGGAGGAGAAGAAGAAGGAGAAGAAGAGGGAGAGAGAGGAGAAGGAGAGGAAGAGGGAGAGAGGGAAGGAGGAAAAGAAGGAGAAGAAGAGGGAGAGAGAGAAGGAGAAGAAGGAGAAGAAGAGAGAGAGAGGAGGAGAAGAAAGAGAAGAAAAGGGAGAGAGAGGAGAAGAAGAAGGAGAGGGAGAGGGAGAGAGGGAAGGAGAAGAAGAAGGACAAGAAGAGGGAGAGAGAGAAGGAGAAGAAGAAGGTGAAGAAGAAGAAGAAGAAGAAGAAGAAGAAGAAGAAGAAGAAGAAGAAGGAGAAGAAGAGGGAGAGAGAGGAGGAGAAGAAGAAGAAGGTGAGAAAGAAGAGAACTTGAAGAGAAATCAGAAGGCCAAACACGAAGACTCATTTGCAGCCATCAAGAAATCAAGGACACTCAGGGTTACGCGAATGCATGAGACCGAAAGTCCGTGGATGGCTCGTGACACCTAGCAAGACGGCATTGATCACCCCTCAAAAATGGTGTCCTCTAACCCTCCCACTATTCTTATTGCTCATACTTAAAGTGCATGATTATGAAAAGTCACGTGCATGAGTTGCATGAAATATTGACTAGCCTAGTACATGAAATATTGTTGCACGAAATATTGCAAATACGAGATGATTGCATGGGAGTCAAGTGGACAAATAGAATAGATTCCGCATGGATTGACGCACATGAAATGATAAGGTTTTCATAAAATTTTACATAAAATGATAGACCTTCGCGTAGAGCAATGTTTAAATTAACCAATAAAAATCACGATTTTCATCTGCATAAAAACTAAACACATGAAATGTTAGTTTCCGTTCATAGGATGCTTGTCCGTTGCTTGGGTTGACCAATCAATACTTTGGGTTAGGAATAAGTTACCACAAGGAAATGCCCAAGGGGAAGAGAGCTTCAAAAGAAGTTAAGAGGTCAAGTATAATTGCCTGCAAATTGTTTTATCGATCTTGCTATAAACTATTGCAAATGGATACGCTCCTAGCTTAATAGAAGCTGGTGACCTAACCCTAAATGGATTGTTGACCAAAGTTATACTTGGTTGTTTGAAAAGGTTGTAAATTCCTTGAGCAAGTTTTTTGATACATCCAAGTTAAATTTTGATTGTGCATGCAATGGGATTGCGATGCCTTGAAGCAAGAGGTTGTGCATTCAACTATTTGTTGATGTGGTTTTGGATGCTAATCCAAGTTGTTTGTGATTGATGATTTTATGGTCGGGTCTATGATGACTGATTGCCATGGGAACAAAAGGGATGTTTTCCCTAGTAAATGTTATTAGGCTGGTTGCTTCAGCTATGGATGATTTTCTAAAGGGATAATTAAGGAAGGATGGCGCTAGCTACCCCCCACGAACTGCCAAACCCTAACCAAGGGGGTTATGAATCCGCGTTGGGAATGTGGACTGAACCCGCTGCGAGAGGTCTCTCCGTGGAAATTACTTGGCGTAGGAGGATGCTTAGATGCCAGGGGTGGCTTTGGCTGTAAATCCCAATGCCTATGAACCCTACACAAGTGTTCTACGTGACTCGACATGGGATCTCGAGGCCTTGATACTAGTTACAAGGTAGAATCTTGGTAGGATAAACCTTTGAGTTTTATTACTGGGAGATGGAAGGATTTTTCTGCGGAGGCAGAAAGGGACACTTAATTCTCCTGTATGGGCGAGAGCCAAACATTAATCTAAAGATAAGTTAAGGAAGTGTTTGATCTTGTTTTATCTTGTCTTCGTGTCTATGCCCTAAATTACGTAAATGAACCTATGATTAACGGGTTAATTAAGGAAGCTGGTTTTATATGTCAAACACAATGTGGTAGGTAATTAGATAACTAAAACAACCCCTGAGGGAAGCATGGTGGATGTGACCGTCGGGTCCATTCTATGGCAGGGTGGTCTCGGTTAGCCGAGAGCTTTCCTCAACAGAATTTATTTGATGCAAATGTTAGACAGACAAGGACCTTAGAACTTGTAAGTTAAAAACCTGATTCATGATGTTTTAGGGGACCGGAATGGGACTATGCCTTACCGGTAGAGAGGTTGAGCGATGCATCCCTCTCGTTTCCCATTCTCTTTGAACCAAGTGTGGTATGAGCCAGCTTGGGTCTAGTTGTATCTATGCAAAGTGGAGCACCGACACTAGAAGGCTGTTAGGAAGACTTGACTGCTAGGAACCCGGACTTCAGGTCTATCCTAGTGGGAACGGTCGAAAAGTTCCATTGCGAGACAGACTCGAGAGACCCTAGTTGGCAAACCCCGTGTCATTCCTTGGGACTACCGGGCGGCGTCTTCTAGATTGATCTCTCAACGGGCTGCTAAGACATGTCCCACAATTTGAGGGGCGGGCACGTTATAGTTGGTATTAGAGCCAAACTTCATAATGATACATGATTGATTAATGTTTGGTTCATAGACATATCCTAAACAGAAATAAGCTAAGTGGTATGGCTTGATTGTCAGGCACCTTCTACACCCACGAATGGTGACATGCAAGAGAAGAAGTTCATTCTCAAACAAATTAAGCAACTTAAGTCTGATGGCAAGGGAAGGACTATTCAAGCTGACACCGAGATCTGGATTGAGTCCATGGAGGAATATTTTGAGGTAGCAGGAACTGCACTTTCTAACCAAGCCATGCTCGCCAAACTTAAGCTTACAGGTGAAGCGAGACTTTGGTGGAAACAGTGGTGCAGAGACCAAGCAATCTTGGAGGGGACAGTCACTTGTGATAAGCTTAAGGAAGTTGTGCGAGGGAGGTATCTGCCACCTGCCTACCACACACAAAAGATGAATGACCAAGCAATCTCGGAGGGGACAATCACTTGGGATAAGCTTAAGGAAGTTGTGCGAGGGAGGTATCTGCCACCTGCCTACCACACACAAAAGATGAATGAATTCTATGGCTTAAAGCAGCTAGGATTATCCCTTGAAGCATATTATTCAAAGTTCGTTTCACTTCTAAAGTATGCACCCCAATCGATATGACACAACAGGTGTCAAAATTCTATATTGGGTTGAATCCACCCATAAACACTCGATTGGAATCGATACATCCAATGGACTTGCAAGACGCATTACTTTGACCAAATCCAATCGTTCAAGAACTTAAATCGGAAAATTGTAGCAAAGATGACTATGGAGATCAGGATAAGAGATGCCATATGTGCGGCGAGATAGGGCACATCCGTAGGAGATGTCCCTACCATCAATGCTTCCATTGGAAGGAGCTAGCACACATCTAAGCAGACTGCCCTGATCTAAGTCCAGAAGACTTTGAGCCTCTAAGAAAATGAAGCTACACAGGTGCAGTCTATGGATATAGAGACGAATCAGATAAAGACAAAGATCTAGAACCCACTAAACCTTATTAGGAGGACTAAAATTCTTAGAAGCTTAATCGGCATGTAACACAATTGAGAATAAATCCTACTCTTGTACCTATGGTTAATTCGAATAATATGAGTGCACTACTTGAAACATCGAGTAGCGCAGCAGATGCATGGTGGGTCTTAACCCACAGGTCATAAGCCCCATTAGTGCTTGTCTTTTCCAGTTTCTCTCGAGATGATGACATCTCGATTCCTCTAAGGGGGATAGGATGTAACATTCCCGGTGTTTCCCCCATGCCTTCCCCATGTGAACCTCCCCCCCTTAAATTTTTTTCCTCCCTCTCTCTCCCCCTGCCATCTCCATGGCGGGGAGAGAGAGAGAGGGTGAGTAATGGAGAGAAGGGGGGCATGCAGCCCCCCCAAATGGTGGTGGAGAGCCGATTTCTTCCCGCACCTTATAAAGCCTCCCCCTCTCCCTCCGTTTGGAGCGTGCCCCCCTGGCAGCCTGCAGAAGCTTTTCCCCCCTCTGTCTCGAACAGCGCCCTTGGCCGTGATGTCAACACCCCCCTCATAAATTCAACGCCCTGGCCATGAAGAAGGAGTAGGCAGAGATAGAAGGAGAGGAGAGGAAGAAGGAGAAGAAGGAGAGAGAGGAGAAGAAGAGGGAGAGAAGAGAAGGAGAAGAAGAAGGAGAAGAAGAGGGAGAGAAGAAGAAGAAGAAGAAGAAGAAGAAGAAGAAGAAGAAGAAGGAGAAGAAGAGGGAGAGAGAGGAGAAGAAGAAGGAGAGGAAGAGGGAGAGAGGGAAGGAGGAAAAGAAGGAGAAGAAGAGGGAGAGAGAGAAGGAGAAGAAGAAGGAGAAGAAGAGAGAGAGAGGAGGAGGAGAAGAAGGAGAACAAGAGGGAGAGAGAGGAGAAGAAGAAGGAGAGGAAGAGGGAGAAAGGGAAGGAGAAGAAGAAGGACAAGAAGAGGGAGAGAGAGAAGGAGAAGAAGAAGAAGAAGAAGAAGAAGAAGAAGAAGAAGAAGAAGAAGAGGGGGAGAGAGGAGAACAAGAAGAAGAAGGTGAGAAAGAAGAGAACTTGAAGAGAAATCAGAAGGCCAGACACGAAGACTTGTTCGTGGCCATCAAGAAATGAAGGACACTCAGGGTTACGTGGGACACATGAGACCGGAAGTCCGTGGATGGCTCGTGACACTTAGCAAGATGACATTGACCACCCCTTGAAAATGGTGTCCTCTAACCCTCCCACTATTCTTATTTCTCATACTTAAAGTGCATGATTATGAAAAGTCAAGTGCATGAGTTGCTTGAAATATTGACTAGCCTAGTACATGAAATATTGTTGCACGAAATATTGCAAATACGGGATGATTGCATGGGAGTCAAGTGGACAAATAGAATGGATTCTGTATGGATTGACGCACATGAAATGATAAGGTTTTCATAAATTTTTACATAAAATGATAGACCTTCACATAGAGAAATGTTTAAATTAACCAATAAAAATCAGAATTTGCATCTGCATAAAAATTAAACACATGAAATGTTAGTTTCCGTTCATAGGATGCAATTTGCTCCAATGGATAGAAACCTAGACTTTCATATACGCAAGTCACATGGGATCCGATGCATTAGGAATAATTATTCGTTGTCAGGTACGAAGAGAGTTAAATGTCATTTAGGATGTACTAATATATTAAACGCACCATGTGCATGATGGGTAAGTTTGATTGGAAAATTCAGCATAGTACCACACTAAGAGAGATGGATGGGACGCATGCATCTAGACTGTATCCTGAAGGCCTAGGTGAAAAAGTCTTATGTTTCCAAGTGTGTTAACTTTACTTGGTTAGAGAGAGATGAGTAAAGAAGTGGAAGAATAAAGGCTCTTGGATGGGTTACAAATAAGCCTTGTCTGTTGCGTGGGTTGACCAATCAATACTTTGGGTTAGGACTAAGTTAGCACAAGGAAACGCCCAAGGGGAAGAGAGCTTCAAAAGAAGTTAAGAGGTCAAGTATAATTTCCTGCAAATTGTTTTATCGATCTTGCTGTAGACTATCGCAAATGGATATGCTCCTAGCTTGATAGAAGCTGGTGACCTAACCCTAAATGGATTGTTGACCCAAGTTATGCTTGGTTGTTTGAAAAGGTTGTAAATTCCTTGAGCAAGTGTTTTGATACATCCAAGTTAAATTCTGGTTGTGCATGCAATGGGATTGTGATGCCTTGAAGAAAAAGGTTGTGCATTCAACTATTTGTTGATGTGGTTTTGGATGCTAATCCAAGTTGTTTGTGATTGATGATTTCATGGCCGGGTTTGTGATGTCTAATTGCCATGGGAACAAAAGGGATGTTTTCCCTAGTAGATGTTACTAGGCTGGTTGCTTCAGCTATGGATGATTTCCTAAAGGGATAATTAAGGAAGGATGGTGCTAGCTACCCCCTGCGAGCCACCAAACCCTAACCAAGGGGGTTATGAACCCGCATCGGGAATGTGGACCCAACCTGCCGCAAGAGGTCTCTCCGTGGAAATTACTTGGCATAGGAGGATGCTTGGGTGCCAGGGGGGCTCTGGCCGTAAATCCCAATACCTCCAGACCCTACACAAGTGTTCTACGTGACTCGAGATGGGATCTCGAGGCCTTGAAACTAGTTACAAGGCAAAATCTTGGTAGGATAAACCTTTGGGTTTTATTGCCGAGAGACGGAAGGATTTTTCTGTGGAGACAGAAAGGGACACTTAATTCTCCTGTATGGGCGGGAGCCAAACATTAATTTGAAGATAAGTTAAGGAAGTCTTTGATCTTGTTTTATCTTGTCTTCGTGTTTATGCCCTAAATTACATAAAGGAACCTGTGATTGACAGGTTAATTACGGAAGTTGCTTCTATATGTCAAACACAATGTGGTAGGTAATTAGATAACTAAAAAAACCCCCGAGAGAAGCGTGGTGGATATGACCGTGGGGTCCATCCTATGGGAGGGTGGTCTCGGTTAGCCAAGAGCTTTCCCCAATGGAATTTATTTGATGCAAACATTAGATAGACAAGGACCTTGGAACTTGTAAGTTAAAAACCTGATTCATGCCGTTTTAAGGGACCGGAATGGGACTATCCCTTACGGGCAGAGAGGTTGAGCGATGCATCCCTCTCATTTCCTATTCTCTTTGAACCAAGTGCGGTATGAGTCTTCTTGGGTCCAGTTGTATCTACGCAAAGTGGAGCGGCTGTCGCGACTGACGTTAGAAGGCTGTTAGGAAGACTCGACTGCTAGGAGCCCAGACTTTAGGTCGATCCTAGTGGGAATGGTTGGATAAGTTCCGTTGCGAGGCATACTCGAGAGACCCTAATTGGCAAACCCTGTGTCATTCCTTGAGAGTGCTGGGTGTTGAGAATCAGCAATCACACTCACTAAACAGCCTCTTTGTATGGAGCTTCAGGGTCAAGGATATGCAGGCTAACTTATCCCATATGCAGAATGGTGCCTACTGTAGTTTCCTACTTTCCTATAAAGCATTGTACTTGCTTCCTTTCTTAATGCAATGATAGTACTCTTTTCTTTTCAGTGAAGTGTCAATGTCATTGTCCATACACAAGACTGTGTTTATGAGTCCAAGTCTCAATCTTGGAACCTAATTCACTTGTGTAACAAACAGTGTCTTTGTCTTCTCCATCATGAGTCCACCCTTCTCATTTCATCCTCCATAGCTTCTGGTTTTGCCATGCTCTAGATCCCGCATTTCTCACATGGTATCAGAGCCCAGTCGGGCATGGCATAACTCCCTTCTCTGCTCTCTCAGTCCCTCCTAACCTCAGGTCAGCTCATGGTTCTCATTCTCCACCTCCATCTTCAATTGATCTTCTTGGCAGCCATAGCCACCTTGCACCTATCCTGCTTTAAGCTCTTAGATCTCTTCAATGAGACAAGATCTTGATAAGCTTTCTTCTGGAGAACTGTAGCCCTACGCTTGGAGCTCCTCTCTATCACCTCAGAGATCAACATTAGGCCATTTCAAGCTCAGCATTGTGAGTCTACACAGTTGTTGCCATGTGTTTCTGCCATAGCTAGATAGACCCTGCCAACTTTGAGGAGTTGGATCTTGCAATAGAGGGCATAACTCTTCACGCTTTCTTCTACGAAGTTATTCCCCAACTTCAGGTGCATCATCTTGGCACAACACAACTTGACATTGCACACTCTATGCGACGGCATCGTGAAAATCGCGAAAATCTGTCAGAATTGCGCCTGCTAACATTCGAGCTGCTGTCGCCATCGCTACAGGTTGCGATGTTGACGACCATGATAGGGCATTGATAGCCCATCATTCAAGCTTCATTTTGATAAAAAAAAATTTGAAAATGATCCATTGTAGCTCCTACAATCAGCAAAAAACCAGGCTACCCCCAAAAACCCTAATGCAAAAGCCATAGCCAAAGCTTCAAAATTCTGACATTTTTCACTGTTTCTCTCACTGAAGTTATCAACAGTGATTTTAATCACTAAGCAATACTCTCTGAAGTTCATTAAAGTACTGTCACTCAGATTTGAAGGTATCAGCATCAAATCAAGGAGGGGAAGATTGCACTTGGATTTAAAAAGAGTAAAGGACTTTGCAGATTTGGTATTCATTGACACTCAGTTAGTGTTTTTTAGCACTTGTGTCTCTCAACCAACTCTTCTGCTGCTTAAATCTAATAAGTTTGAAGTTGATTTGCTACTGTTCCCGTAAGTCTAACATGGGCAAAGTCTCTCCAAATGCTCGATTCAAAGGAGTCGGGTTCCACACCTGGCAAACCCGCATCAAGCTCATCTTGATGAAAAAGGGTCTCTGGGCCATCACAAATGGCAAAGAGAAGAAACCTCAGGACGCAGACCTTGCAACTACTTGGCAAAAGAATCATGATAGAGCCCAGGCCATTATCAAACTGGAGCTAGACGACAGTTATATCCACCATGTGGATAACTGTGAGACCTCGCAGGATACATGGAAAAGACTTGACACCCTGTTTGGTGCACAATCTAAATCATCAAAGTATGGTCTCCTGATTGAGTTCTTCAGACTTGAAATGAAGTCCAGTACATCACTTGCCACACATCTCAATTACATGGAAGGACTCCTAACCCAACTTGTAGGAATCAACATTAAAATGGATGAAGATGTTTGCATCGGTGTTCTACTTAAGAGTTTGCCTCCTGAATATAATAATGTATCAACAACTTTAATCAACATGCCAAATCCTGAACTTGTTGATATCCAGGCATCACTATTAGAAGAGGAAAAGAAGCTAAAAACTAAGGAAGAACCAAGTACCTCTAGAGATGAGCATGCATTATATGTTGGCAACAGGTACAAAGGCAAGAAGGATCAGCTCTTCTGTGACTTCTGCAAAAGGACGAGACACACCGAGAAGTTCTGCCACGCAAGAAAGAGATCCCAAAAGGCCTATCTAGTCGCAGTCAAAGAAGAAGAAGAAAATGGAGCAAAGGAAGAAGAAGATGAAGATGAAGACCACTAGGATCGGAAGGACAAGACTCATCAGTCCTTGTACTCTCATAATTCTGATAGACTGTTTTAAAAGCCTTGTATTTCCTTGCCCTAATGCTTCCTGCCATAAGCTTTGTAAATGCCTTATGTAACTTGGCATTACAGTCCCTGTACACTTTGTGAGGCCCCTGTTACAGCCTCTGGATGTCCATCATGTTGTGGTGCCCAGACTTAGCCTTTTCTGCAACAGCCTCTGGTGTCTACCATGTTTGTGGTGTGCCCACACCAGCATGTGGTTCTCATTACAGCCTCTACACACTTTGTGCCTTTCTAGTTGTGATTGAGGAGGGGTGTTGAGAATCAACAATCACACTCACTAAACAGCCTCTTTGTATGGAGCTTCAGGGTCAAGGATATGCAGGCTAACTTATCCCATATGCACAATGGTGCCTACTGCAGTTTCCTACTTTCCTATAAAGCATTGTACTTGCTTCCTTTCTTAATGCAATGGTAGTACTCTTTTCTTTTCAGTGAAGTGTCAATGTCATTGTCCACATATACAAGATTGTGTTTATGAGTCCAAGTCTCAATCTTGGAACCTAATTCACTTGTGTAAAAAACAGTGTCTTTGTCTTCTCCATCATGAGTCCACACTTCTCATTTCATCCTCCATAGCTTCCGGTTTTGCCATGCTCTAGATCCCGCATTTCTCACACCGGGCGGCATCTTCTAGATTGATCTCTTGATGGGCTGCTAAGACATGTCCCGCAATTTGAGGGGCGGGCACTGTTGAGATATCGAGCTCCACTCGTGATATGCCAGGGTGACGGTTGTGCATTTATGTCACCGACGTGTCAGTTGTTTGTACATGCGGTTGATACATCGCCCATGAATAATAGCTACATGATAGCTATCCTTATCTACTCTAGTTCATGGCTCAGTTAGTATGCCACCTTAGTTAGTTGAGTTTGGTTTGAGACCCATATATAGGGTTCTTCTATTTATTTGTATGAGAGTTCTTTTTGGCTTACACAACTAAGAAGAGGAAAACTATTTTCAGCCTCCACCTCTGTGTGTATTCCCCCATTGTGCAAGCAAAAAAGCTACAAGTGAGACTCCTTCCTTCTCTCCCACAATCTTGACATGGTGTCAGAGCCTTGTTCGTGGTAAGGAGCTCAAGAAAGCAAGCCAAGCTCGCGGTGTTCTGGTAAGAGGAGCAGTGTTGCTTTCATTTTCTGTTTTGGGAGCAGACCTCTACAGGTAGCACAGCCGAAAATTGCAAGAGTGCATTGTCTTAGGTTGAGACGCCCTTCGCAGTGAAGCAAGAGGGCACTATATGCTGCGGGTAAGGGCTTTAGCCCTTTGCGACCTTGTTTTTTTGATTTGAGGCCATTTCGGGGCCTGTTTTGGAGGTGGAAGTTTTCTGCACGCACTCAGGAAAAGACCCTATTTTATGCTGTGCGACCACTGTTCTACAGGTCGATGAAAAGTTACTGTAGAAATTGCATCGTATGCTTGTACGCAGAGACATTGGGAGTTTCAGAATCATCCTTGGTTCCTGTTTATGCAAAATCGTCACTAGGAAGTGACTGTGTGGTCAAATACCACTTTCGCCAGTTTTGCAGATTTGCCCTTGTGAGGGTGAAGCTGTGTTTTTTGCAGTGACAGAATTTTTGCAGTGTTCTGTAATGGCGTCTGATTCTCTTTCACAGATTGTCACTGAAAAGCTTGACAAGAACAACTTCCAGGCATGGAAGTTTAGAATGACGAATTTCCTTATGGGAAAAGGATATTGGAAATTTGTTGCAGGAAATGAAGAAGAACCAGTTCTTCCTGATGTTCCCAATCAACAACAAATGCAGGTATTTAAAGCATGGCATGAGAGAGCCAGGAAAGTTATGTATTGGCTATCTATCAGTATTTCAGACAAGCAAGAGTTGCATAATGTGCAAAGAGAAAATATGAGCATCAATGACTACCACATGAAGGTGAAGAAGATTGCAGATGCACTTGCTTCCATTGGGTCGCTAGTGGAAGATGATGATTTAGTTTATGTGACCTTGAATGGTCTAGGAAAGGATTATGCGCAGTTTCGGACATCCACTTCCGTCCGTGAAAGATTTCCTGACTTTGAGGAGTTGATTGCTCTTCTAATTTCTGAGGAGCAGAGAAATGGTGGTGCATCTTCTTCGGGAGGAACTTCAAAAGAAGCTGTCTTCTACTCAAATGCTGGAAGAGGTAGAGGCAGAGGTAGAGGAGGCCGATCTGGAGGCCATGGTAGAAATCAGAATATGCAGCAAACTCAAGAAAACCAGTCCTATGGAGGAGGACGTGGTAACTCTAGAGGCAGGGGGAGCCAAAGAGGTCATGGTGGATGGCAAAGAGGTCAAAATGCAAACAGTAATGTTAAATGCTACTACTGTGGTAAAATGGGTCATATGGCTAAAGACTGCTATAAAAAGCAGAATGACATCATGAATGGAAAACTGCAACAAGGGAATTATGCATCTTCTAGTAGACAGGGTGATGACAGAAATGAGCATTTGTTCATGGTGCAGCACATGAACAATTCTGTGACAAGTGCAAAAGAAAGCAATGATGTATGGTATGTTGACTCACGTGTATCAAACCACATGACAGGTCATGCAAAATGGATGGAGGATGCAAGGAAAATGGAAAAACCAGGATTTGTGGAGACTGGTGATGATACTGCACATCCTATTGTGCAGATTGGAAAAATTCCTTTGTCTATGCAGGATGGGAAAAAGAAATACCTGTCCGATGTATTTCATGTCTCGAATATCACCAAGAATCTAGTTTCTGTTGGTCAAATGGTTGAACAGGGCTTGCAGGTCAGATTTAATCCTCATGGATGCTTTGTTGAGGATATGAAAAATAAAGGTCGCTTGATAGCAAAAGGAAAGAAGAAGGGCAGAATGTTTACGTTGGATGCAGACATGTCTGAATTGAGTGCAGCAATGTTTGCACATGGGACCGGTGTAGTTGAAGATATTTATATCTGGTATAAACGCATTGGTCATGTTAATGTACAACGACTTAAATCAATGCAGGCCCAAAATATTGTTGCAGGATTGCCCAAATTCAAGGTTGCAGAAATGCATAAGATATGTGAAGCCTGTCAATTTGGAAAACAGGTAAGGAAACCATTTCCTAGACATGTTCAAGAGAGTAAGAAGCCATTGGAATTAATCCACTCTGATGTGTGGACTACTAAAGCTGCATCTCTTGGAGGCTGTCATTATTTTGTCACTTTTATTGATGACTATAGCAGAAAAATTTGGGTGTATTTTATGAAAAAGAAAAGTGAAGTTTTTGGGCATTTCAAAACTCTTGAAGCTATGGTTGAAAAAGAAACAGGTTTGCAAATAAAATGCCTAAGGTCAGATGGAGGGGGAGAGTACCTCTCAAATGAGTTTGCAAGGTTCCTGCAGGAGCATGGCATAAAGCAGCAATATTCATGCAGTCATACCCCACAAAAAAATGGAATTGCAGAAAGGAAAAATAGGCATATTGGAGAGGTATCTGGTGCCATGCTCAATGAAAAAGACTTGCCAGATTTTTACTGGGCTGAAGTAGTTGCTACAGCAGTCTACATAATGAACAAGACTCCCACTGCAGCAATACATGGGATGACTCTAGAGGAGAGGTATATTGGTAGGAAACCAGATATTTCTCATTTGAAAATTTTTGGTTGCATTGCCTATGTACATGTGCTAGATGAGTTGAGATCCAAGTTGGATCCAAAAGCTGAGAAGTGCATCTTTATTGGTTACTCTCTGCAGCAAAAAGGGTATAGATGCTATAACCCTTCTACTCGGAAGTTTACAGTGAGCAGAGATGTTGTTTTTGATGAGATGAGTAGCTGGTATAAACCAGTAAATGTGATTGATGATGTAGATGCATAAAACAGTAATGCTGCACAGAATTCACAACAGTAGTCACAAAACATTAGTGGACCTGGAGCGTCCTCTAACAGTGGTTCACATTCTTTGCCATGGACAGGCAGATTGAGATCAGGAGAATCTTCTCAAGGCAGTGCAGATAGTGGTATGCAGGTGTCACGAAAAGGAAAAGAGAAGGTAGATCAACCCATGTTTGATGTGAATGCAGGTCACTCTTATGTGGATGGTGAATCCAGTGGCTCAGAATAGAGCATTGATGATGATGAGTTGGGTATTTCTTCTATTGTTACACCTGGAGTAAGGAAGACCAAGGATGTTTTGAGAGCACCTGGAAGTGAACCTACTTTGCGCAGGTCAACCAGAGTTAGGTATCCTGTGGATAGGCTGAAATATGATGGATTTACAGCTATTCACTATGCATATATAGTCAAAGTGATACAGGAACCAGAACCCACTTCTTTTGAGCAAGCCATGGGAAAAGAAAAATGGGAGAAAGCCATGGATAAAGAAATGGATGCCTTGGAAGCAAATGCTACATGGGAATTGGTACCTTTGCCTAAAGGTAAGAATGCAATTGGTTGTAAGTGGGTTTATAAGGTGAAGCACAATGCAGATGGTTCTGTGAACAGATACAAGGCAAGATTAGTAGTCAAGGGGTATGCACAAACATATGGCATTGACTATGAAGAAACATTTAGTCCGGTTGCAAGAATGGCAACTGTAAGAGCAGTCATTGCTATGGCTGCATCAAAGGAATAGTCTTTACATCAGATGGATGTAAAGAATACCTTCTTGCATGGTGATTTGCAAGAAGAGGTATATATGGAGCAGTCACCAGGTTATGTGCATGCTGTTCATCCTGAGTTTGTTTGTAGGTTGAAGAAAGCCTTGTATGGCTTGAAGCAAGCACCTAGAGCATGGTCTAACAAGATAGGACAGTATCTTGTCATTATTGGCTTTCAGATTTCCAAGGTAGATTTCTCACTCTATGTGAGAAAAACAGAGAAAGGTATTATGCTACTTGTCATTTATGTTGATGATTTGATTATGATAGGTGACAGTGATGAAGATATCCTTCATGTGAAAATGCTATTGAAGCATAAGTTTGAGATGAAGGATTTGGGAGAGCTGCGTTATTTCTTGGGCATTAAGGTGATTAGATCGCCAAGTGGGATACAGCTCTTGCAGAGGCAGTATGGATTGGACATGTTGTCCAAATATGGGATGACAGGCTGTAAGCCTATTTCAGTTCCTTTGGAGCAGAATGTGAAGCTGAGCACAGATGCAGGTGAGCTTCTGGAAGACCCTACTATGTACAGACGCATAGTAGGAAGCTTGATTTATATGACTATTACCAGGCCAGATTTGAGCTATGCTGTTGGATTGGTAAGTCAGTTTATGCAGGCTCCAAGGAAACCGCATTTGGATGCGGCTAGATGCATACTCAGGTATGTGAAGTCCACATTGCAGTATGGACTATTTTATGAGATTGGGGTTCAGATACAGTTGCATGGATACACTGATGCTGATTGGG